>NC_087504.1:2871658-2972296 GCF_036417665.1 Passer domesticus
GTGGCATCATGGCAGTAGCCTGGCGGTGGCGTCCTGGTGACACCTGGGACATCCTGGTGGTGACATCTTGGGGACATCCCAGTCACATCCCGGTGACATCTTGGGACATCCAGCAGTGACATTCCGGGGACATCTTGAGGACATCCCAGTGACATCCGGTGACATCCAGGTGAAATCCCCGTGGTGACATCTCGGGGACATCCCGGTGGTGACACCATGGTGACATCCAGGGACATCCCAGTCACATCCTGGTGACATCCCAGTGACATCCGGTGACATCCCGGGGGTGACATCCCAGGGACACCCCAGCGGTGACACCTTGGGGACATCCCAGGGACATCCCAGTGGTGACACCTTGGGGACATGTTGGTGGTGACATCCCGGTGACATCCAGGGACATCCTGGTGACATCCTGGCAGTGACACCTTGGTGACATCCTGGTGACACTTTGGTGACATCCAGGCAGTGGTGACACTTTGGTGACACTGTGGTGACACTTTGGTGACATCCCATTGGTGACACCTTGGGGACACCTCTGCGGTGACATCCCGGGTGACATCTGGGGACATCTCAGGGACATCCCGGTGACACCTTGGTGACATTCCGGTGACACTTTGGTGACGTCCAGGCGGTGGTGACACTTTGGTGACACTTTGGTGACACTTTGGTGGCATCTCAGCGGTGGCAGCAGCAGCTCCAAGCGTCCCCCCGGGGGGGTTGGGGGTGACACACCCCGATGTCCCCCCCGGTTTGGGGGTCCCGGGGAGGGGGGTGACACACCCGTGTCCCCATTTTGGGGGGTCCCGGGGGGGTGACACACCCCTGTCCCCATTTTGGGGGTCCCGGGGGGGTGACACACCCCTGTCCCAATTTTGGGGGTCCCGGGGGGGTGACACACCCCTGTCCCCCTTTTGGGGGTCCCGGGGGTCTCAAGGCACGCGTTCAGAACAGTCTGGGGGGGGGCCGGAGCCTCTTTGGTGGGGGGGGGGGGGGCAGCAGCAGCTGGGGGGGGGTCCCGGGCCCCCTGAGCCCCCCCGAGGGGATTTGGGGGGGGTCCTGGGCCCCCTGAGCCCCCCCGAGGGGATTTTGGGGTGGGGGGGGTCCCGGGGGTCCCCAAATTCAGGGGAGGCTTCGATCGTCCTGCAGCTCGTACCTGGGGGGGGGGGGGCACCTCAGAGACCCCTCCCCACCCAGAGACCCCCCCAAACCCACCCCAGAGACCCCCCAGAGACCCCTCCCCAACCCACAGACACCCCCCACCACCAGAGACCCCCCTAATCCAGAGACCCCCCCCACAACCCACAGACCCCTCCCCACCCAGAGACCCCTCCCCACCCCTCTAGAGACCCCTGCCCACCCCAGAGACCCCCCCCAAAACCCACAGACCCCTCCCCAGCCCCATAGACCCCCTCCAGAGACCCCTCCCCACCCCAGAGACCCTTCCCCACACCACAGGCACTTCCCCAGAGACCCCTCCCCACCCTATAGACCCCCTCCCAGCCCCACAGACCCCTCCTCGGAGCCCCCCAGCCCCACCCGAGACCCTTCCCCACCCCACAGCCCCCTCCCCACAATCCACAGACCCTTCCCCAGCCCCCCCCAGCCCCCAGCCCCTCCAGAGACCCTCCCCACCACCCCAAGCCCCCAGCCCCTCACCAGCGCGGCTCCCCCTCGCTCAGATCCACCTGGGCCAGCTCCAGCTGCAGCTGTGGGGGGACACGGCTCAGGGTGGACCCCCAGACCCTCCCCAAACCCCCCTGGGGACCCCCAGACCCCCCCAAACCCCCCTGGGGACCCCAGACCCCCCAAAACCCTCCCCAAAGCCCCCCCCGGCACCCCTAGACCCTCCAGACCTTCCCCAAAACCTCCTGGGGACCCCAGATCCCCCAAACCTGAACCCCCAAACCCTCCCCAGGCCCCCCCACACTCCCCCAGCCCCACCCAGACCCTCCCCAGGACCCCCCCGGGAACCCCCAGACCTCCCAAAACCTCCCCACAACCCCCAAAACCCCCCCGGCAACCCCCAGCCCCCCCCAAACCCTGACCCCCCAGACCCTCCCCAGGCCCCCCCACACTCCCCAGGACCCCCAGGGACCCCCAGGACCCCCTGGGCACTCCCAGACCCCCCCAAACCCTCCCAAAACCCCTCCCGAGGACCCCCAGACCCCCCAAACCCTCCCCAAACCCCCTGGGGACCCCCAAAACCCACCCAGCACCCCCAGACCCATGAAACCCTCAACCCACAAACCCTCCCCAGGACCCCCAGACCCCCCCCAGGACACCCTGGGAACCCCCAGACCTGCCCAAAACCTCCCCAAAACCCCTCAAAAACCCACTCCAAACCCCCGCCGCCACCCCCAGCCCCCCCAAACCCTGACCCCCCAGCACCCCCCAGGCCTCCCCACACTCCCCCAGACCCCCAGGGACCCCCAGGACCCCCTGGGCACTCCCAGAGCCCCCAAACCCTCCCCAAAACCCCTCCCGAGGACCCCCAGACCCCCAAACCCTCCCCAAAACCCACCCAGCACCCCCAGACCCATGAAACCCTCAAACCCACAAACCCTCCCAGGACCCCCAGACCCCCCAGGACCCCCAGGACCCCCAGACCTGCCAAAACCTCCCCAAAACCTCCCCAAAACCTCCCCAAAACCTCCCCAAAACCTCCCCAAAACCCACCCCAAAACCCTCCTGGCACCCCCAGCCCCCCCCAAACCCTGACCCCCCAGCCCCCCCAGCCCCCCCCAGCCCCCCAGCCCCCCGGGACCCCCGACCTTGCCCAGCTCCTCCCTCTCCCTGCTGACGAGGGACAGCGTCCACTTCACCGTGGCCTGCAGCCGCCGCCGCGGCGCCTCCTCGGGGGGCAGCTCCCACTCGAACCTGCGCGGCCCGCTGCTGCCACCCGGGACCCCCGGCCCACCCCGGGACCCCCCCGAACCAACCCGGGACCCCAGACCCACCCTGGGACCCCCCGCACCCGCCCCGAGACCCCCAGAACCTCCCCGGGACCCCCGACCCACCCTGGGACCCCAGAGCCGCCCCGGACCCGTCCTGGGACCCCCGGCCCATCCCGGGACCCCCCCGAACCAACCCGGGACCCCAGACCCCACCCTGGGACCCCAGACCCGCCCCGCACCCGTCCTGGACCCCCGACCCATCCCGGGACCCCCCCAGACCCATCCCAGGACCTCCCGAACCAACCCGGGACCCCCCCGAACCAATCTGGGACCCCTGACCTGCCCAGGACCCTCTGGGACCCCCGTACCTTCCCCAGGATCCCCCAGACCCACCCCAGGACCCCCAGATCCTCCCAGGAACCCCTAGACCTGCCCTGGGACCCTCTGGGACCCCAGACCTGCCCAGGATCCCCTGGACCCGCCCCGGGACCCCTGACCCATCCCGGGACCCCCCGGAACCCCCCGGGATGCCCAAACCCTCCCCAGGACCCCCAACCCACCCTGGGACCTCCTGAACATCCCCGGGAGCCCCCAGACCCTCCCAGGACCTCCGGGACCTCCCCCAGGACCCCTAGACCCTCCCCAAAACCCTCTGGGGACCCCCAAACCCCCCCAAACCCTCCCCACGACCCCCCCAGATCCCTCCAAAACCCCCTGGGGAACCTCAAACCCTCCCCAGACCCCCCCCCAAACCGCCCCAAGACCCCCCGGGAACGCCCACATTCCCCCAAATCATCCCCACGACCCCCCCCAGGTCCCCCTGGGAACTCCCAGACCCCCCCAAACCTGCCCCAAAACCCCCTGAGGACCCCCCCAACCCCTCCCAAACCTCCCCGGGACCCTCTAAGGACCCCCAGACCCTCCCCAGACTCCCCCAAACCCTCCCCAGGACCTCTCCAGGACCCCCTGAGAACCCCCAGACCCCCCCAAACCCTCTCCAGGACCCCCCCAGGACCCCCAGACCCCCTGGGAACCTTCCCCAAAACCCCCCCAGACCCTCCAAACCCTCCCCAAAACCCCCCAAACCCTCCCCAGGACCCCCTGGGAACCCCCAAACCTCCCCAGAACCCCCCCATGGATCCCCAGACCCCCCCAAACCTTCCCCAAAACCCCCCCAGACCCCCCAAACCCTCCCCAAAACCCCCCAAACCCTCCCTGGGACCCTCTAAGGACCCCCAAACCCTCCCCAGACCTCCCCAAACCCTCCTCAGGACCTCTCCAGGACCCCCTGAGAACCCCCAGACGCCCCAAACCCTCTCCAGACCCCTCCAGACTCCCCAAACCTTCCCCAAAAGCCCCAAACCCCTCCCCAGAACCTCCCAGGACCCCAGACCCCCCCAAACCCTCCCCAGGACCCCTCCAGGACCCCCAGACCTCCCCAAACCCTCCCCAAAACCCCCCAAACCCTCCCCAGGACCCCCTAAGGACCCCCGGGAACCCCCAGACCCCCCCCAAACCCTCTCCAGACCCCTCCAGACTCCCCAAACCCTCCCAAAAGCCCCCAAACCCTCCCCAGGACCCTCTCCAGGACCCTCTGGGAACCCCAAACCCTCCCCATGACCCCCCAAAACCCCCCAAACCCTCCCCAGGACCCCTCCAGGACCCCCCAGACCCTCCCCAGCCCCCTCCCACCAGCCCCCCACCTCTCGTTGAAGTCGGGGTTCAGGGTGCGCCGCTGCACCCCCGTTTTCCTCTTGGAGCCGCGGCCGCGCTCGGGGAGCAGCGCCAGGGACACGTAGGGGTCGGGCAGCTCCCGGGCCCGCAGCCCCCTGGGGTGGGCAGGGGGCACCGGGGGGGCTCAGCCTGGGGAGGGGGCTGGGGGGCCCCACAGGGCTCCTGGGGAGGGTTTGGGGGGGGTTGGGGGTCCTCACAGGGGTCCCGAGGGGGTTTTGGGGAGGGTTTGGGGGTCCCCAGGGGGTTTTGGGTGGGTCTGGGGGGTTCCCAGGGGGTTTTGGGGAGGGTTTGGGGGTTCCCAGGGGGTTTTGGGGGTCCCCAGGGGGTCCTGAGGAGGGTCTGGGTGTACTCAGGGGGTCGTGGGGAAAGGTCTGGGGGTCCCCACAGGGCTCCCGGGGGGTTTTTGGGGAGGTTTAGGGGGGGTCTGGGGGTCCCCAGAGGGGTCCTGGGGGGGTCCTGGGGAGGGTCTGGGTGTACTACAGGGGGTCCCCACAGGGGTCCTGAGGGGGGTTTGGGTGTTCCCAAGGGGTTTTTAGGAGGGTTTGGGGGGGTCTGGGAGGTCCTGAGGGGTTTTGGAGAGGGTTTCAGGGGTCCTCAGGGGGTTTTGAGGGATCCTGAGGGGGGTTTTGGGGTCCCAGGGGGTTCTGGGGAGGTTTTGGGGGTCCTCAGGGGGTCTCCAGGGTGTTTTGGGGTCTGGGGTCCCTCACCTGCAGCCGTGCACGATGGCCACGAGGCGGCGCTGCTCGCGGTGGTACCAGAGCGAGAGCTGCAGCCGGGGACCCTCGGGGGGCGGGGGGCGCCCTGGGGGGGCACGCTCAGCACCCCGGAGCCCCCCGGGCCTCGGGGGGGCTGGGGGATGCGGGGGTGGGGGGCTTGGAGCCCCCCCTGCACCCGGGGGGCTGGGGGATGCGGGGTTGGAGCCCCCCCTGCACCCCGGGGGGCTGGGGGATTCGGGGTTGGAGCCCCCCCTGCAGCTTGGGGGGGTTTGGGAATTCGGGAATTTGGGGTTGGAGCCCCCCTAGTTCCCACAGAGGATGCAGCCCCCCACCCCAAAAAACCCCCCTGCAACTTGGGGGATCTGAGGGATTTGGGAATTTGGGGTTGGAGCCCCCCCACCCCGTTCCTACAGGAGATGCAGCCCCCCCAGCCCAGCACCCCAAAAAAACCCCCTGCACCTCTGGGGGGGTCTGGGGGATTTGGGAATTTGGGGTTGGAGCCCCCCAATTCCCACAGAGAACGCAGCCCCCCACCCTAAAAAGCCCCCTGCACCTCTTGGTGGGTGGGGGTTTGAGATTCAGGAATTTGGGGTTGGAGCCCCCCAGCCCAGAACCCCAAAACCCGCCCCTCTGCATCTCTGGGGCGTTGGGAATTTGGGGTTTGGAGCCCCCCCTGTACCTCGGTGGGTCTGGGGAATTTGGGAATTTGGGGTTGAAGCCCCCCCCCCATTCCCACAGAGCCCCCCACCCCAAAAACCCCCCCTGCACCTCTGGGGCATTGGGAATTTGGGGTTGGAGCCCACCCTGCAGCTCTGGGGGGGTCGGGAATTCGGGAATTTGGGGTTGGAGCCCCCCGTCCCCACCTTTCCGCCGGGGGGAGGCGCCGGCGCAGCGCCCCCTCCCCGCTTTCTTCATCCCCCGCCTCTCCTCTCCTCCTCCTCCTCCTCCTCCCTGCCGGCCGCGCTCTCCTCCACTCGCTGCGACACCAGCACCTGCCAGGGGCACAGGGGCGGTGCCAGGCTCGGGGTGGGGGTCTCCCTCGCCCCCCAGCCCCCCTCCCGGGCGCGGGGACCCCCACTCACCCCGAGCTGCGCCCGCAGCAGGAGCTGCGCGCCCCCCGCCAGGGGCAGCCAGCCGTCCAGGGCCAGCCCCTCCTGCTCCAGCAGCCGTGCCAGGGGCAGGCTCAGCGTGCCCAGGCTGTGCCCGCCTTCCTCCTTCACCTGCGGGCACAGCCAGACCCCCACTGAGACCCCCACCCACCACCACGGGACCCCAGACCCAAATCCCCCAGCGGTCCAGGGCCAGCCCCTCCTGCTCCAGCAGCCGTGCCAGGGGCAGGCTCAGCGTGCCCAGGCTGTGCCCGCCTTCCTCCTTCACCTGCGGGCACAGCCAGACCCCCGCCAGACCCGCCCCACCACCACGGGACCCCAGACCCAAATCCACCCCCCCCACCAGCCGTCCAGGGCCAGCCCCTCCTGCTCCAGCAGCCGTGCCAGGGCAGGCTCGGCCGTGCCCAGGCTGTGCCCAGGCTGTGCCCAGGCTGTGCCCGCCTTCCTCTCCTTCACCTGCGGGCACAGCCAGACCCCCGTCAGACCCGCGGGACCCCAGACCCAAATCCCCCAGCGGTCCAGGGCCGGCCCCTCCTGCTCCAGCAGCCGTGCCAGGGGCAGGCTCGGCGTGCCCAGGCTGTGCCCGCCTTCCTCCTTCACCTGCGGGCACAGCCAGACCCCCGTGAGCCCCCCGGGACCCCCGACCCAAATCCCCCCCCCGCCGGGGCACCTGCAGCTCCAGCGTCTCCGCGTGCGGCCGCTGGATGAGGAAGGAGAAGCCTTCATCCCACACGGGCTCCGTGGAGGGGGCGCAGGTCTGGGGGCGTGGGGAGGGGCGGCAGGGGGTCAGAGACCCCCCGGACCCCCCAGAAATCCCCCGGAGCCCCCTCCCCACCGGGGCTCACCTTGGTTTTGAAGGAGACGTCGCGCCACGGCCAGGCTGGCGAAGGCCGAGGGGGGCTTGGAGCCCTTGCGGAGCTGGGGACATTGGGGACATTTGGGGACATTTGGGGACATTTGGGAATATTTGGGGACATTTGGGGACAGCCGGGGGCGCTCGGGGGGCTCCCCTCACCGGCAGCTCGGCGGCTCGGTCCAGGAAGACGCGGAGCAGAGCGGCGGAGAGCTCCGGGCCGTGCTGGGGCTGCAGGAGGCGGTTGGTGTGCAGCACCTGCGGGGCGGGCGGGGGTCGCACCGGGCGGGGAGGGGTCGCAGAAGGGTGGGGAGAGGTCGCACCGGGCGGGGAGGGGTCGGGCCGGGCGGGGAGGGGTCGCACCGGGCTGGGGAGGGGTCGCACCGGGCGGGCGGGGGGTCGCGCCGGGGCGGGCGGGGGTCACACCGGGCTGGGAAGGGGTCGGGCCGGGCTGGGGAGGGGTCGCACCGGGTGGGCAGGGGTCGCACCGGGGCGGGCAGGGGTCGGGCCGGGCTGGGCAAGGGTCACACCGGGCTGGGGAGGGTCCGGCCGGGCAGGGAGGGGTCGCACCGGTGGGGCAGGGGTCGCACCGGGCTGGGGAAGGGTCGCACCGGGCGGGGAGGGGTCGGGCCGGGTGGGGAGACCCCGGGAGGGCGGGGAGAGGATGGGGTGAAAGGGATGGGAGGGGTTTGGGGTTGGTGGGATGGGTTTGGGATGGGTTTAGGGTCTCTTCGGGGTCTCTGGGGATGAATTTAGGGTCTGTAGGATGGATTTAGAGTCCCTTTAGGGTTCTTTTGGGGTCCCTCTGGGGTCTCTCTGGGGTCGGTACCCTCTCCAGCAGCGCGGCGCTGGGTTTGGGGTGGATTTAGGGTCGTTTTAGGGTGGATTTGGGGTGGGTTTAGGGTCCCTTTGGGGTCGGTACCCTGTCGAGCAGCGCGGCGCTGGGTTTGGGGTGGATTTGGGGTCAGTTTGGGGTGGGTTTGGGGTGGGTTTAGGGTCAGTTTGGGGTCAGTACCCTGTCGAGCAGCGCGGCGCTGGGTTTGGGGTGGATTTGGGGTGGATTTGGGGTCCCTTTGGGGTCAGTACCCTGTCGAGCAGCGCGGCGCTGGGTTGGGGTGGGTTTGGGGTGGGTTTGGGGTGGGTTTGGGGTGGGTTTAGGGTGGGTTTAGGGGTCCCTTTGGGGTCAGTACCCTGTCCGAGGCAGCGCGGCGCTGGGGCCGTGGCTCGAGGCTCTCCAGGCGCACATGCAGCCGGCCCGAGCGCACGTCCTGCAGGGGCAGCCACTGCGGGGCACGGGACCCCTCCCCAATTAATGAGACCCTCCCCAATTACCGGGACCCCTCCCCAATTTCTGAGACCCTCCCCAATCCCCGAGACCCTCCCCAATCCCCAAGACCCCCCTCAACTACTGAGAGCCTCCCCAATTACCAAGACCCCCTCAATTCCCCGGACCCCTCCTCAATTACTGAGACCCCCCCCAATTCCAAGACCCCCCCAATTATTGAGACCCTCCTCAATTCCTGAGACCCCTCCCCAATTACCAAGACCCTCCCCAATTACTGAGACCCCCTCAATTCCCGAGACCCCTCCCCAATTACTGAGACCCCTCCCCAATTAGAGTCCCCCTCAATTACCGAGACCCCTCCCCTTACTGAGGCCCCTCCCCAATTACTGAGACCCCCTCAATTCCAGAGACCCCTCCCTCAATTACTGAGACCCCCCTCAATGTGTAAGACCCCCCTCAATTATTGAGACAACCCTCAATTCCTGAGACCCCCCTCAATTCCTGAGCCCCCCTCAATTCCGAGACCCCTCCCCAATTACCTGAGCCCCCCCCTCAATTCCTGAGACCCCTCCTCAATTCCTGAGACCCTCCTCAATTCCTGAGTCCCCCTCAATTACTGAGCCCCCTCCCCAATTCCTGAGACCCCTCCTCAACTCCTGAGACCCCCCCCAATCTGTGAGATCCCCCCTCTTCAGACCCTCCCAAGGTAAGACCCCTCCCCTTAATAAACCCCCCTGGGTGAGACCCCCCCAAAGGTGAGACCCCCTCCCAAATGACCCTCCCCCCCAGAGACCCCTCCCGCAACCTCGTCCAGGACGCGGCAGCTCAGGACCCTCCTCAGGGGCACCTTGCACCTGGGGGGGCACGGGGTGAGACCCCTCCCCAAATTCCCCCAACCCCCCAGAAACCCCCCCAAAAACCTCCCCAAAAATACCCCAAATTCCCCCCAAGACCCCCCCAAAAATCTCAACCCCACAAATCCCCCCCCAAAACCCCAAACCCCCCAAAATCCCCTGACATTCCCCCCAAATCCTTCCAGACCCCCCCCAAATTCCCTGAAATCCCTTAGAGACCCCCCAAAATTCCCCCAAATCTCTTCCAGACCCCCAAAAATCCCCTTGAGACCCCAAAATTCCCCCAAATCCCCTCTACACTCCCCAAAAAATTCCCCAAAACCCCTCCAGATCCTAAAAATTCCCCCAAATCCCTTCCACACCCCCCAAAATTTCCCCCAAAACTCCTCCAGACCCCCCAAAAATTCCCTCAAATCCCCTCCAGGCCCCCCAAAATTCCCCCCAAATCCCCTCAATACCCCATAAATTCACCCAAAAATTCCCCCCAATCCCCTGCAGCCCCCCCCAGATCCCCCCGAGACCCCCAAAGCCCCCGTCCCACCTGCCCAGGAAGTCGTCCTTGTCGATGTCCTTGTCGAAGAGCTCGAACTCCACGTCCTGCCCCGGGACGTCGTCCACGATCACCTGGGGAGAAAAATCCGAATTATTGTTCAAGGTTCTTATCGTGCCTCAGTTTCCCCAGCACCATGCCTCGGTTTCCCGTCCCAGAACCACCCCCGTGGCCTCAGTTTCCCCTGACCCTCAGTCCCCCCCCGCAGTGCCTCAGTTTCCCTCCCCCAGTGCCATGCCTCAGTTTCCGTGCCTCAGTTTCCCTGTGCCTCAGTTTCCCTGTGCCGTGCCTCAGTTTCCCCCAGTCCCCGGTGCCGTGCCTCAGTTTCCCGTGCCTCAGTTTCCCTCTCTGTACCTCAGTTTCCCCTGTGCCGTGCCTCAGTTTCCCGTGCCTCAGTTTCCCTGCCGTGCCTCAGTTTCCCTCCCCTGTACCTCAGTTTCCCCTGTGCCGTGCCTCAGTTTCCCTCAGTTTCCCTGTGCCTCAGTTTACCTGTGTCGTGCCTCAGTTTCCCGTGCCTCAGTTTCCCTGCCGTGCCTTAGTTTTCCCTCCCCTGTACCTCAGTTTCCCCTGTGCCGTGCCTCAGTTTCCCTGTGCCTCAGTTTCCCTGCCGTTACCTCAGTTTCCCCGGTGCCGTGCCTCAGTTTCCCCAGTTCCCGGTGCCGTGCCTCAGTTTCCCTACCGTGCCTCAGTTCCCCCTGTGCCGTGCCTCAGTTTCCCTGTGCCGTGCCTCAGTTTCCCTGCCGTGCCTCAGTTTCCCCGGTGCCATGCCTCAGTTTCCCCGGTGCCGTGCCTCAGTTTCCCCGTGCCTCAGTTTCCCCGGTGCCGTGCCTCAGTTTCCCTGTGCCTCAGTTTCCCCCCTGACATCGTGCCTCAGTTTCCCTGCCGTGCCTCAGTTTCCCTCAGTTTCCCTGAGCCTCCCGTACCTCGTAGCTCTCGTTCCAGGTCGGGCTCAGCTCCTCGGCACCACGCGGCTGCGGAGCGGCGCCCGCCCGCGCGGGTCTCGGCGTAGGGGTCGGAGCGGCCGCGGCCGAGCCCCCCGAGCCGCCGGTCCTTGGCCACCAGCGCCTCGGCCTCCAGCAGCTCGATGCGCAGCACGCGCTGCGCGGCACCGACAGCGCTGGGCCGGACCCCGGGACCACCGGGACCCCCCCCGGGACCCCCGGGACCCCCCTGAACCCCCCCGGGACCACCGGGATACCCCCCGGGACCACCGGGACCCCCCTGAACCCCCCCGGGACCACCGGGACCCCCCTGAATCCCCCCGGGACCCCCGGGACCCCCCTGGGACCACCGGGACCCTCCCGAGCCCCCCGGGACCACCGGGACCACCGGGACACCACCAGGACACCCCCTGGGACCGCAGGGACCCCCCCGGGACCCCCTGAACCCCCCCAGGACCACCAGGACCCCCCCGGGACCCCCTGAACCCCCTCAGGACCGCCGGGATCCCGGGAGAGCGATGGACCAGGCACCCCGGGATCCCCCGGACACCGGGACCCCCCCCGGGACCCCCCTGAATCCCCCTGGGACCACCGGGACCACCCCGGGACCCCCCCCCGGGACCCCCTGAACCCCCCCAGGACCACCGGGACCCCCCCCGGGACCCCCTGAACCCCCCCCAGGACCACCGGGGACCCCCCCCGGGACACCCCCCGGGACCCCCTGAACCCCCCCAGGACCACCGGGACCCCCCCCCGGGACTCCCTGAACCCCCCCAGGACCACCAGGACCCCCCCGGGACCCCCTGAACCCCCCCGGGACCACCGGGACAGCTGTGGGCCCCGACCCCCAGGACCCCCCTGAATCCCCCCGGGGACCACCGGGGAGCTGGGGGGGGGCGACAGACGGACCGGACATCCCCGGACCACCGGGACCCCCCTGAACCCTCCCAGGGCCACCGGGACCGTGCCTCAGTTTCCCCACACCCCCCCAAAGTCCCTGGGACCCCCGCAAGAACCCTCCAGGATCCCCCAGGACCCTCCCAAGACCCCCCCTCCCGACTCCCCAGGACCCCCGTCCTGACCCCAAGGACCCCCCCAAGAACACCGCGGACCCTCCCAGGACCCTCCCAAGACCCCCAAATCCCCCCAGGACCCCCACCCTGACCCTCAGGACTCCCCAAGACCCCCCAGGACCTCCCCGCGACCCCCGGGACCTTCCCCAGGACCCTCAAACCCCCCCCAGGACCTCCATCCTGACTCCCAGAACCCCTCAAGACTCCCCCAAGACCCCCCCCAGGACCCTCCAAGACCCCCCAAACCCCCGGCACCCCCATCCTGACCCCCCAAGACCCCCCGGGACCCCTCCCCACCTCGGTGCCGAGGCGGGGGTCGGGGCCGGCCCGGCTCGGTCTGGGGGGGGGGTCCCTCGGTGTCACTTTTGGGGGGCTCCGCTTGTCCCGGGGGGGCCACGCCGGGCTCGGGGGGCTCCGGGAACAGCACCTGGTGGGGGTGGCGGTCAGCGGGACCCCCCAGCCCCCCCGGGACCCCCGGAGCCCCCTCCTCACCCGCAGCAGCAGGCGCAGGTGCAGGCGCGCCCCGGCCCCGAGCGCTGCAGCGGGAACGGCCCCGACAGCGACAGCGACGGCGACGCCAGCAGCCGCGACAGCGACAGCGACACGCTGCCCAGAGAGCCCTGCCGGGGGTCGTCCTTCACCTGGGGGCACAGCGGGGACACTGTCAGGGACGGTGGGGGGGGACAGTGAGGGGACAGTGGGGGACAGTGGGGGGATATTGGGGGGGACAATGGGGGACAAGGAGGGGACAATGGGGGGATATTGGGGGAAATTGAGGGGACAGTGAGGGATATTGGAGGGACAATGGGGGGGACACTGTGGGGACAATGGGTGGACAGTGAGGGGACATTGGGGGGACAATGGGGGACAAGGAGGGGACAATGGGGGGATATTGGGGGGATATTGAGGGGACAGTGAGGGGATATTGGAGGGACAATGGGGGATATTGGAGGGACAATGGGGGGACAATGAGGGGATATTGAGGGGACATTGGGGGGAAAATGAGGGGACATTGAGGGGATATTGGGGGGAAATGGGGGGACAATGAGGGGA
Organism: Passer domesticus; assembly: GCF_036417665.1. Taxonomy (NCBI): domain Eukaryota; kingdom Metazoa; phylum Chordata; class Aves; order Passeriformes; family Passeridae; genus Passer; species Passer domesticus. The sequence continues at coordinate 2,884,721 of NC_087504.1, forward strand.
CAATGGGGGGGACAACGCGGGGGACAGTGAGGGGATAATGGGGGGGATATTGGGGGGGACAATGAGGGCATATTGGGGGGGACAATGGGGGGAAAATGAGGGGGACATTGAGGGGATATTGGGGGAATACTGGTGGGACATTGGGGGGACATTGAGGGGACAATGGGGGACAGTGGGGGGACATTGAGGGGATATTGAGGGGAAAATGGGGAGACACTGGGGGGACAATGAGGAGACAATGGGGGGACAATGGGGGGGATATTGGGGGGAAAATGGCGGACAAGGAGGGGACAATGAGGGGACATTGAGAGGACATTGGGGGGACATTGGGGGGGAAAATGGGGGGACAACGAGGGGATACTGGAGGGACATTGGGGGGGACACTGAGGGTACAATGGGGGGGACAATGAGGGGACATTGAGAGGATATCGGGGGACAATGGGGGGGACATTGGGGGGACAGCGAGGGGACAATGGGGGATATTGGGGGGACAATGGGGGGATATTGAGGGGATATTGGGGGGAAAATGGGGGGGACAATGAGGGGAAATGAGGGGACACTGGGGGGACAATGGGGGGACAAGGAGGGGACAGTGGGGGACAGTGGGGGACATTGGGGGTATATTGGGGGGACAATGAGGGGACATTGGGGGGACAATGGGTGGACAGTGAGGGAACATCGAGAGGACACAGGAGTGGGGATTTGGGGGATCTGGGGGGATTTGGGGAACCAGCAGCACATGGAGCCATTTGGGGTTTTGGGGGGGGTTTGAGGTTTTTGGGGGATTTGGGGTTTTTGGGGGATTTGGGGTTTTTGGGGGATTTGGCGTTTTGGGGGCATTTGGGGTTTTGGGGGGGATTTGGGGGATTTGAGGTTTTTGGGGTTTTGGGGAGATTTGGGGTTTTTGGGGGGATTTGAGGTTTTGGGGGCATTTGGGGTTTTTGGGGGCATTTGGGGTTTTTGGGGGGATTTGGGGTTTTTGGGGTCCCACCTGGAAATCCACCTCCTGGTCGCGGGGGTCGTGCAGGAAGAAGCGGAAAGCGTCCTCCCAGACGGGGGCCGAGGTGTTGCAGACCACCTTGGGCAGGGGTGGGGGGCTCAGCTCAGACCCCAAACCCCCCAAAAACCCCCCAAAACACCCCAAAACACCCCCCAAAACCCCCCAGACCCCTCCCACCTTGCTCTCCCTGGTGACGTCCTGCACCGACACCTGCACCACGGGGTTGGGCTCCTTGCCTGGTTTCCTCTCCTGCCCAAAAACGGGGGGGTCAGGGGGCGTCCCCCCACATCCGACCCCCCCCCAAGGACCCCCCCAAAGCCCCCCAGAGCCCCCAGACTCACGGGCAGCCCCTCAGCCTGTCCAGGTACACCACGAGGATGGCGGAGGAGGGGGGTCGGGTTTGGCCACGATTTTTTGGTTCTTTTCCAAAACCTGGAGGTTCCAAAAATTGAGGGGGGGGGGGTTCGGATAAGGGAGGACCCCCCCCTCTCCCAGCGGAGCTGAGCCCCAAAATCCCCCAGCACTGACCTGGTCCAGCTTGGGAGGCGTCGGAGAGCAGCGAGAGCCACTCCAGGCGCAGGTGGAGCCGGCCCTGCCCCCCCTCCTGCAGCGGGAACCACTTTGGGGGGGTGGGGAAGGGGGCGTCAGCGCGACCCCCCCCAAAAAAACCCACCCCGCCCTCCCCGGACCCCCAGCACCCACCTCGTCCATCACCCGAGCTTTGAGGCACCTCCCCCAGGTCCAGCTTCATCCTGGGGGGGGGGGAATTTGGGGATTTTGGGGATTTTGGGAGGTGGGGGGGGGAGTGGGGTGAAGCCCCCTCCCCGAATTTGGGGGTGCGGCCCCCCCCTCACCTGCCCAGGAGATCGTCCTTGTCGGGGTCTTTGTCGAAGAGCTCCACCTCCAGCTCCTGGCCCGGCACCTCGTGCACCATGAACTGGGGGGCAGCGGCACATGGGGGGGGCCTGTCCCCAAACTGCCCGGGGGGGGGGCGTGTCCCTGTCCCCAAAATCCCTCTGGGGGGGTCACGGTGTCCCTGTCCCCAAAATCCCCCCGAGGGGGGGTCACAGTGTCCCTGTCCCCAAAATCCCCCTGGGGGGGTCACGGTGTCCCTGTCCCCAAAATCCCTCTGGGGGTGGTCTCTGTGTCCTGCCCGGGGGGGGCCATGTCCCTGTCCCCAAAATCCCCCTGGGGGGGGTCACAGTGTCCCTGTCCCCAAAATCCCTCTGGGGGAGTCCCCCATGTCCCTGTCCCCAAAACTGCCCGGGGGATTCGGGGTGTCCCTGTCCCCACAGCCCCGTGTCCCTGTCCCCAAACATCCCTCTCTGGGGGTCATGGTGTCCCTGCAGCCCACCCTCCCTCCCTCCCTCCCTCCTGCAGCCTTCTGTCCATCCCTCCATCCCCAGTGTCCATCCCTCTGTCCATCCCCACTGTCCGTCCCTCCATCTGTCCTCTGTCCATCCCTCTGTGTCCATCCCCACTGTCCATCCCCACTGTCCATCCATCCATCCATCTCTCTGTCCCTCTGTCTACCCCCTCTGTCCATCCCTCCGTTCCACTGTTTGTCCCTCTGTCCATCCCTCTGTCCCTGTGTCCCTCTGTCTGTCTGTCCATCCCCCTGTCTGTGTGTCCCCCTGTCCCGCTCACCTTGTACACCTCGTCCCAAACCGGGTCCAGGCTGTCCCCGATGACGCGGCTGGTGGCCGCCGGTGTCCGTCCTCTGTCCATCCCTGTGTCCATCCCTCTGTCCCTGTGTCCCTCTGTCTGTCTGTCCATCCCCCTGTCTGTCTGTCCATCCCTGTCCCCCTGTCCCCCTCACCTCGTACAACCTCATCCCAAACCGGGGTCCAGGCTGTCCCTGATGACGTGGCTGGTGGCCGCCTGTGTCTGTCCCCCTGTCCATCCCTGTGTCCCCCTATCCATCCCCAGGTGTCCATCCTGTGTCCATCCCTGTCCTCTGCTCCATCCCCCTGTCTGTCCCATCCCCTGTCTGTCTGTCCCCCCTGTCTGTCTGTCCCCCTCACCTCGTACACCTCGTCCCATGTGGGGTCCAGGCTGTCCCCGATGACGCGGCTGGTGGCCGCCTGTGTCTGTCCCTGTGTCCATCCCTGTCCCTCTGTCCATCCCCCTGTCCATCTGTCCCTCTCACCTCGTACACCTCGTCCCATGCGGGGTCCAGGCTGTCCCCGATGACGCGGCTGGTGGCCGCCTGTGTCCCCACCCTGAGCAGCGCGTACGGGTCCGAGCGGCCTGGACGAGCCCGCCCAGGAAGCGATCCTTGGAGCGCAGCGCCCGCGCGGCCAACCAGCGTCACCCCGCACCACGCCCTGGGGACATCGGGGGGACACAGGGGTCAGTGAGGGTCACTGTGAGGGGACACGGCCACCAGCGTCACCCGCACCACGCCCTGGGGACATCGGGGGGACAGCGGGGTCAGTGAGGGTCACCGTGAGGGGACACAGCCCCAGCGTCACCCGCACCACGCCCTGGGGACATCGGGGGGACACAGGGGTCAGTGAGGGTCACTGTGAGGGGACATGGCCCCAGCGTCACCCGCACCACGCCCTGGGGACATCGGGGACACCGAGGGACAGCGGGGGTCACCAGGGGTCAGAGGGGATCACCACGGGGGACACGGCCCCAGCGTCACCCGCACCACGCCCTGGGGACATCGGGGACACTGAGGGGACACTGGGGTCAGTGAGGGTCACGTGTGAGGGGACACGGCCCCAGTGTCACCCGCACCACGCCCTGGGGACACCGGGGGACAGCGGGGTCACCGGGGGTCACTGCAGGGGGACACGAGCCCTGGGACAGGCAGTGACAGCGAGAAACGGAGGAGGGAGATGATGGGGGAAGGGAAAAGGAGGGGAAAAAGGGAAAAGGGAAAAGGAAGGGGAAAAAAGGGGGAAAAAAGGAGAGGAAAAGGGGGGGGGAAAGGGAGAAAAGGAAGGGGAAAGATGGGGGAAAATGAGGGGAAAAAATCAGGGAAAGTGGTGGAAAAAATGAGGAGGAAAAGGGGAAAATGAGAAGGGAAAAGGGGAAAGGAGGGGAAAAAGGGGGGGGGGGGTCCAAAAGGGAAAATGGGGGGGTCAGAAGGGAAAATGGGGAGGTTAAAGGGTTAAATTTGGGTGGTCAGAAGGGGAAAATGGGAGAATGGAGGGGGTAAGAAAGGGAAAATTGGGAGGTCAGAAGGGGGAAATGGGGGGTTTAAAAGGGTTAAATTTGGGGGGGGTCAGAAGGGGAAAATCGGGGAGGTCAGAGGGGAAAAAGGGGGGAAAGGGAAGGAGGAAAAAGGGGAAAAGGAAGGGAAAATAGGGGGGGGTCAGAAGGGAAAACGGAGGGGGTTAAAAGGGTTACATTTGGGGGTGGTCAGAAGGGGGAAATGGGGAGGGTCAGTAGGGGGAAATGGGGGGTTTTAAAGGGTTAAATTTGGGGGGTCAGAGGGGGAAAATTGGGGAGGTCAGAGGGGAAAAGAAGGAGAGGGAAGGGAGGAAGAAGAAGGGAAAAGGAGGGAAAAATGGGGGAGTCAGAAGGGAAAATGGGGAGGATCAGAGGGGAAATGGGGGGGGTCCAAAGGGAAAAAGGGGGGTCAGGACCCCCCCCCCAGCCCCCTCACCCTGGGGAGGGGCCAGCGCAGCTGAGCGGCCTCGGGCAGGTCGGGCACCAGCGGCACCAGGAGCCGGTTGGGCAGCACCAGGTAGGAGGAGAGGCTGTCCATGATCATCGAGTCCGACAGGGAGCTGGGGGGGAAAATGGTCAGGGGGGGTCCCAGGAGGGTCCTGAGGGGGTCCCAGGGGGTTCTGAGGGGGTTCCAGGGGGTCTGAGGGGGGTTTCAGGGGGTCCCAGGGGGGCAGCACCAGGTAGGAGGAGAGGCTGTCCATGATCATCGAGTCCGACAGGGAGCTGGGGGGGGAAAAAGGGTCAGGGGGAGTCCTGGGGGGGCCCCAGGAGGGTCCTGAGGGGTTTCAGGGGGTCCTGAGGGGGTCTCAGGGAGGTTTCAGCGGGTCCCAGGGGGGCAGCACCAGGTAGGAGGAGAGGCTGTCCATGATCATCGAGTCCGACAGGGAGCTGGGATGGGGGGGACATGGTCAGGGGGGGGTCCTGGAGGGGGGTCCTGAGGGGGTCTCGGGGGGTTCCAGGGGGGTCTGAGGGGGGTCTCAGGGGGTTCTGAGGGGTTTCAGGGGGGTCCTGAGAGGTTCTGAGGGGGTTTCAGGGGGTCCCCAGGGGGGGCAGCACCAGGTAGGAGTAGAGGCTGTCCATGATCATCGAGTCTGACAGGGAGCTGGGATGGGGGGGAAAATGCTGAGGGGGGGTCCAGGAGGGTCCCAAGGGGGTCCCGTGGGGTCCCAGAGAGTCCTGAGGGGGTCTCAGGGGGTTCCAGGGGGTCTGAGGGGGTCCCAGGGTGGGCAGCACCAGGTAGGAGGTGATACTGATGGAGCTGGGATGGGGAGGACATGGTCGTGGGGGGCTCGGGGGGGTCCCGAGGGGGTCTGGGGGGGGTCCTGCGAGGGTCCCAGGGGTGTCTCAGGGGGTCCTGGGGTCTCAGGGGGTCCCAGGGTGGGCAGCACCACGCAGGAGGAGATGCTGATGGAGCTGGGATGGGGGGGACACGGTCAGGGGGGGCTCGGGGAGGGTCCCAGGGGGGTCCTGGGGGGTCTCAGGGAGTCCTGGGGGTCCCCAAGAAGGGGGGTCTCACCTGAGCCCGGGGATGTCCAGCAGGTTGGTCATCCCTGTCCAGTTGATGTCCAGAGTCTGCAATGGGGGGGGGGGGTCAGAGAGGGTGGGGGGCACCTTTTGGGGGGGTCTGGGGTCCTTTCTTTGGGGGGTGGTCCCTGGTGTGCCCTAGGGGGGTCTGGGGTCCTTCCTGGGGGGAAAGGGAAGCCCCCCCGGGTGTCCTGGGGAGGGGTTTCAGTTTCTGGGGGTTTTTTTGGGGATGGGGGAGAAGCCCTGGGGTGTCCTGGGGGGGGTCTGGGGTCCTTTTTGGGGGGGGTCCCCGGTGTGTTCTGGGGGGTCTTTTGGGGTGGGGGATGAGGAATTCTTTCTGGGTTTTTTTTTTCAGGTGGGGGAGAAGACCCCCAGAGGTTCTGGACCCTTTTTTTTTTGGGGGGGGAGGACCCCCAATGTGTCCTGGGGGGGGTCTGGACCTTTTTTGGGGTGGGGGACGGGGAATTATTTCTGGAGTTTTTTTTCTGGGGTGGGGGAGAAGACCCCCGGGGGTTCTGGGGGGGCTCTGAACACTTTTTTTTTTTGGGGAGGGGGACACCCCCAATGTGTCCTGGTGGGGTCTGGGGTCCTTTTTTCGGGTGGGGGATGGGGAATCTTGATCCTGTTTTGGGGGGAGAAGACCCCCGGGTACCCCCGGGGGGGGGGGGGGTCTTCTCCCTTTTTCTTTTTTTTGGGGAGGGGGCACGGACTCACCGGGCGGCGGATGAAGAACATGGTGAGCGCCCCACGATGGGCACGTCCCCCAGCAGGGGCTCAGGATGATCCTGAGCATCCCGTGGAGCTGCGGGGGGGGGGTCCAAACACGCTGGGACCCCTCCCCAAAACCACCCCCAGCCCCCCCAAAACCCCCCCGGACCCTCTCCCCTCCTCACCTGCATCCCCTTCACCCCCGCCTTGCAGAAGAATTTCTTCACCTCCACGTCGATCTCCACGTCGCCCACGTAGCTGGGGGGGCACGAATTGGGGAGGGGGGCGTCACCCGGACCCCCCCCCCAGCTCGGGACCCCCCCCCCCCCCCCCCCGCCCAAGAAGGGGGCTCACCTGATGTTGAGGTCCAGCAGGATTTGCTTCTCGTGGGTTCCGGGGTGGCTCGGACCCCCAGGACACGGAGGGGCTGGGGGGGGGGTGGGAGGGGGGGTCTCAGCGTTCAGGTAATTTGGGGAGGGGGTCCTGGGGCATTTAAAGGGTCCTGGGGGGGTTTAGGGGGTCCTGGGGAGTTGGAGGGGGTCTTAAAGGGTCCTGGGGGGAGTTTAGGGGGGATTATGGGGGGTCTGGGGGGGTTTAGGGGGTCCTGGGGGGGGTTTAGGGGGTCCTGGGTGGGTTCCAGGGTGGGCTCGGACCCCCAGGACACAGAGGGGCTGGGGGGGGGGGGTGGGAGGGGGTCTCAGCATTCAGGTAATTTGGGGAGGGGGTCCTGGGGGATCTAAAGGGTCCTGGGGGGGGGTTTAGGGGGTCCTGGGGGAGTTTGAGGGGGATTTAGGGGGTCCTGGGGGGGGGTTCAGGGGGTCCTGGGTGGGTTCCAGGGTGGGCTCGGACCCCCAGGACACGGAGGGGCTGTGGGGGGGTGGGGTCTCAGCGTTCAGGTAATTTGGGGAGGGGGTCCTGGGGATTTAAAGGGTCCTGGGGGGGGGGTTAGGGGGTCCTGGGGGAGTCTGAGGGGGATTTAAAGGGTTCTGGGTGGGTTAGGGGGGATTACGGGGGGGTCTGGGGGGTTTAGGGGGTCCTGGGTGGGTTCCAGGGGGATTTAAAGGGTCCTGGGGGGGGGTTTAGGGGGGATTTAGGGGGGATCTGGGGGGTTTAGGGGGTCCTGGGGGACTTGAGGGGGGATTTAAAGGGTCCTGGGGGGGGGGTTTTAGGGGGGATTTAGGGGGCTCTGGAGGGGTTTAGCGGGGATTTAGGAGGGGTCTGGGGGGGTTTAGGGGGTCCTGGGTAGATTTTGGGGGGATTTAAAGGGTCTTGGGGGGGGTTTAGGGGGGATTTAAAGGGTCCTGGGTGGATTTAGGGGGTCCTGGGGGGGGGTTCAGGGGGTCCTGGGTCGGTTCCGGGGTGGGCTCGGACCCCCAGGACACGGAGGGGCTGGGGGGGGGTGGGAGGGGGGGGTCTCAGCATTCAGGTAATTTGGGGAGGGGGGTCCTGGGGGAGTCTGAGGGGGATTTAAAGGGTCCTGGGGGGGGTTTAGGGGGTCCTGGGAGGGGTTAGAGAGGAATTTAGGGGGGTCTGGGGGTTATGGGGGATTTAGAGGGTCCTGAGGGGTTCTGGGGGGGTTTAGGGGGGATTTTGGGGGTCCTGGGTAGTTTGGGGCAGTATGGGGGGGGAGTTGGGGGGGGCTTAGAGGGGATTTGGGGGCCCTGGGGGGTTTGGGAAGGATTGGGGGGTCGCTGGGGGGGGGTTTGGGGGGGCTCCCGGGGGATTTGGGGGTCCCAGGGGGGGTTTAGAGGGAATTTGGGGGTCCTGGGGTGTTTGGGAGGGTTGGGGGGTCCTGGGGGGGTTCAGGGGGTCCCGGGGGGTTTGGGGAGGGTTGGGGGTCCCCGAGGGGGTTTTGGGGGGTCCCGGGGGGGTCCCGGGGCGGTTTGGGGGGCTCCCAGGGGGTTTGGAGAGGGTTGGGGGATTTGGGAGTGTTCCGGGGGGTCCCCGGGGGGGTCCCGGGGGGTTTGGGGAGGGTTGGGGGTCCCGGGGGGGTCCCGGGGGGGTCCCCGGGGGGGTCCCGGGGTTTGGGGAGGGTTGGGGGTCCCGGGGGGGTCCCGGGGGGTCCCGGGCTTTGGGCAGCCCCCCAGGCTGACCTTGTGGCCCAGGTGCACGCGGGTGAAGGCGAAGCTCTGCAGGTGGGGGCTGGAGGCAGCGAACGGCCGGGGCCCACGCTCTGCTGGAGCAGCTTGTCAGGAACTGCCCCAGGAACGGCCACGCCTGCGCCAGCACCTACGGACGGACAGACGGACACCGGGATGGACACACGGACACCGGGATGGACACACGGACACACACACAGACACACAGACACGGACACGCTCTGCTGGAGCAGCTTGTCCAGGAACTGCCCCAGGAACGGCCACGCCTGCGCCGCACCTGGGACAGACAGACAGACAGACAGACATGGGCATGACACACTGACACACACAGAGACACACAGACACACAGACAGACAGACACACACAGACACAGACACACACAGACATGGACACGCTCTGCTGGAGCAGCTTGTCCAGGAACTGCCCCAGGAACGGCCACGCCTGCGCCAGCACCTGGGACGGACAGACGGACACCGGGATGGACACACGGACACACACACAGACACACAGACAGACACACAGACATGGACACACTCTGCTGGAGCAGCTTGTCCAGGAACTGCCCCAGGAACGGCCACGCCTGCGCCAGCACCTGGGACAGACAGACAGACAGACAGACACTGGCGTGGACATACAGACACACAGACACGGACAGATGGACATGGGGCATGGAGGGACGGACACGGGGGACGGACAGATGGACACGGGCATGGACAGATGGACATGGGAGGACTATGGGGGGGATGGAGAGGTGGACACGGGGGATGGACAGAGGGATGGACAGAAGGACGGACACTGGGGATGGACAGAAGGCTGCAGGGAGGGAGGGAGGGATTGAGGATGGAGAGAGAGGAGGGAGGGAAAGAGGCCAAGAGGGAGGGAGGGAGGGAGGGAGGGACGCAGGGAGAGAGAGAGGGAGGGAGGATGGAAGGAGGAGGGAGGGAGGGAGGGAGGGAGGGAGGGAGGGAGGGAGGGAAGAGGGAGGGACAGAAGGATGCAGGAGGGAGGGACAGGGGAGGGAGGGAGGGAGGGAGGGAGGGAGGGAGGGAGGGAGGGAGGGAGGGAGGGAGGGAGGGAGGGAGGGAGGGAGGGAGGGATGGAAAGAGGCCAAGAGGGAGGGAAGGATGCGGGGAGGGAGGGATGAAGGGAGGGAGGAGGGAGGGACGGAGGGATGGAGAGGGAGGGACAGAAGGATGCAGGAGGAGGGATGCGGGAGGGAGAGGGACGGAGGGATGGAAGGATGCCGGAGGGAGGGATGCGGGAGGGACCCCCGGCGGCCCCGGGGCGATGCGGGCCGGACACACGGACGCCCCCCGGACAGGACGGACGCCCCCTCACCTTGTTGAGCCACTCCGCCCGCTCCACATCCGGGAAGCTGACCTGGGGACGGGGGGGGGGGGGGCGCTGAGCCGGGGCCGCGGCCCCTCCCGTGCCTCAGTTTCCCCAACCGCCCCGCCACCCCCGGGGGGTCCCCAAAAGGGGGGTCCCGCTGGGGGGAACTCCCGGGAAAGGGGGGGTCCGGACCCCCCCCGGACCGCGGGGAGGGCCGGGCAGGAAACGGCCCCCCCGGGCCCGGTGAGTCACGGCACCGCCGGAAGGCCCGGGCGGTACCGGGGCTGTCCGGTGCCCGCGGGGAACGGAGCGCGGGGACCCCCGCCCGGGCGGTACCGGGGGGGGTCCCGGGGCGACCCCGCCCACCGGGAAAGCCAAGGAACGGCCGGAGAGCAGCACCGGCACCCGGAGATGCCCGGGGGGGCTCCGGGGGTCCCGAGCGGTGCAGAGAGAACGGAGCCGGACCGGGGGTCCCGGGGGTCCCCCCCGCCCGGGCTGGCTGCGGTCGTGAGGGGTCCCGGGGGTCGCGACAGCGAAGCGCGGGGCTGGGGGGGGTCCCCAGGTGTGACAAGCGGGACCCGGAGCGGAGCAAAGAACCGGGAACCCCCCGGGGCTGCGGGGAGCTCAAGCGGTGCCGGTAGCGCGGCAGAACCGGGGGTCCCACCGGGGGTCCCACCGGGGGCAGAGGCGGTGCCCGGTGCGGGGGTCCCGAGCCCGGGGGACGGGGGTCCCGAGCCCGGTGCGGGGTCCCGAGCCCGGTACGGGGTCCCGTGCCCGGTCCGGGCTGCCATGCCCGGTGCGGGGTCCCGTGCCGGTGCAGGATCCCGGGCCCGGTGCGGGGGTGCCATGCCCGGTGCGGGGGGTCCCGTGCCCGGTGCGGGGGTGCCCTGCCCGGTGCGGAGTCCCGAACCCGGTGCGGGGGTGCCCTGCCCGGTGCAGGATCCCGTGCCCGGTGCGGGGTCCCGTGCCCGGTGCGGGGGTCCCGTGCCCGGTGCGGGGTCCCGTGCCCGGTGCAGGATCCCGGGCCCGGTGCGGGGTGCCGTGCCCGGTGCAGGATCCCGGGCCCGGTGCGGGGGGTGCCATGCCCGGTGCGGGGTCCCGTGCCCGGTACGGGGGTGCCATGCCCGGTGCAGGATCCCGTGCCCGGTGCGGGGTCCCGTGCCCGGTGCGCGGGTCCCGCCGGGGATCCCCGCGGGCGATAACGGCGCTGCGGGCCTTACCCAGGCCGGCAGCTCCCCGCGGGCCGCGCCCATCCCGGCGGCGGCGGCGCGCACGGCCGCTTCTTCTTCTCGGTGCAGCCGCTCGGCCGCGCGCATCCCGCGCTCCCGGGCGCGCCGCCGCCGCCGCCAGCCCGCGTAGAGCGCCAGGGCGAGCACGACGGCGCCCGCGCCCAGCCCCAGCAGCCCCGCGGCGTAAGCGGGCAGCGCCCGAGCAGCCGCCGGCCCAAGGCGCCCAGAGCCGCCAGCCCGAGCCCGCTCCGCCGCTCCATCGCCGCCGCTCCGCTCCCGTTCGCTCCCGTTCCCGTTCCGCGCCCGCTCCGCCGCCCCGGCCGCGCCCCGCGCACGCACGCGGCGCTGATTGGCCGAGCGGCGCGGCGCGGGGCACGCCCACCCACACGCACGCGCCGCCCATTGGACGCCAGCCAGGTTTGTGGCCACGCCCACACGCGTCACTCATGGACAGGCCGCCAACTCTTGGCCACGCCTTTATTTACTGTGGGGGCGTGGCCTCGGCGAGGGGCGTGGCCTCGGCGAGGGGCGTGGCCATGTGTCCCCATCCCGGTTGTCCCGGTCCCGGTGTCCCCACCCCGGTGTCCCCCCCGCTCCCCGGCCCTACCGGGACAACCGGGCCCGGGCAGGTTTTGGCTTTTTTTTTGGGGGTTTTTTTGTTGTGTTTTAATAGCCGAAAACATTACAGGGCACCGGGAGCCGCCCTCGGCGCCACCCCCGGTGCCACCCCCGGTTCTCAGTCCGCCCACGGCGCCCCGGGGGTCGCACCCACCGCCCCCCCGCCAGCACCGGGAGGGGGTTTCACGGTTTCACCCCCTGTGTCTGTCCGTCTGTCCGTCCGTCCCCGCGGGTCAGTGCGGCATGGCCGTTATCCTCATGCTCTGCGAGGCGATGGGGTAGGTGACCATGGGCGTGGTGGCGTGGCTCATGGTGATGCCGCCGAGCGGCTGCGCCATGGACACGGCCACGGGCGCCACCGACACGGCCACGGGCGCCATGGAGACGGGCGGCGGCGCCATGCCCTGCGCGATGGTCTGCGCCAGCGCCGCCGACAGCGGCGCGATCTCGGGGTTCATGGGCGGCGGCGGCGGCGGCGCGGCGTTGGCCGGCGGGGCCGCCTGCGCGCCCGCCGGCGCCACCAAATCCTGCTGGGTGACGGGGCGGGGCTGCAGGGCCTGGCTGCTGAGCGTGGTGTGCGTCTGGGCGATGCTGTGGTTGTAGTTGGTGACGGCGGGCGCCAGCGGCTGCTCGCCGCCCGCCGCCGTGGAGCTCAGCGTCATCACCTTGGCCTGGTTGCGGAACTGCGCGTTCTGCTCCAGCAGCACCTCGTTGGTGGCCAGCAGGTTGTTGACCTGCTTCTTGAGGTCCTCCACGCGCTTCCTGAGCAGCGCGTTCTCCTCCTCCAGCAGCCGGTACTCCACGGCGCGCGGGCTGCCGAAGGCGTACTCGTAGCCCTCGTAGAGCCCCTCGGCGGCGCGCCGCCGCTTCAGCACCGGCTCGTCGGGCTCGTAGAGGCCGTCGTAGGGCTCGTAGCGGCGCCCGCCGGGGCCCAGCCCCTGCTCGTAGTCCCGCTGCAGGTGCTGGAACTTGCACTTGGCGCCGCGCTGGCAATCCCCCTTGAGGAAGTCCCGGCAGATGGGCACCTCCTCCTTGCTGTTGGGCAGGTCGGCCGGCGACAAGCCCAGGCCGGCCGCCACTTTGTGGCGCAGGCGCGGCGGCAGCTCGCCCGTCTTCTTGTAGGCGTCCTCGTCCTCCTTGGTGCCGTGGATGAAGCGGCAGTTGAGGCGCACGCACTCCTTGTTCTGGAAGTCGTGGCAGAAGATGAACTCGTTCTTGCGCACGCCCAGGTTGGTGACCTCGGAGATGTCGGGGTGCCGGAAGCGGCAGCGCTTGCGCGCTTGCAGACGTTGCGCAGGAAGTCGCGGCAGATGTCGTCGTCGGCGCACGGGGGACGCCTCGTCGCCGCTGCCGGCGCCGCCGCCGGGGCCGGGGTAGGAGTCACGGTCCGGCATGGCGCCGGGAGGGGAGGCGGCTGCGGAGGGAGGGAGGGAGGGAGGCGTCAGGGAGGGAGGGGGAACGGGGGGAGTGCCACCCTGGGAGGGAGAGAGGGAGCAGAAATGGGGGAGTGCCACCCTGAGAGACCACTGGAGGAGGGAGGGAGGGAGGGAGAGGGAACGGGGGGAGTGCCACCCTGGGAGGGAGAGAGGGAGCAGAAATGGGGGGAGTCCCACCCTGAGAGATCACTGGAGGAGGGAGGGAGAGAGGGGGAGAGTCCCACCCGGGGGTACTGGGAGAGAGGGAGGGACCAGGTGAGGGAGGGAGACACGGAGGGAGGGAGGGAGGGAGGGAGGCAGAGAGGTGTCAGGGAGGAGAGGGAACGGGGGGAGTCCCACCCTGGGAGGGAGAGAGGGAGCAGAAATGGGGGGAGTCCCCACCCTGAGAGACCACTGGAGGAGGGAGGGAGGGAGGGAGGGAGAGGGAACGGGGGGAGTGCCACCCTGAGGGGCCACTGGAGGAGGGAGGGACAGGAGGAGGGAGGGAGGGAGGGAGAGAGGGAGGCGTCAGGGAGGGAATAATTTCCACCCCAGGACACCCAGAGGGGTCACTGGAGGAGGGAGGGATGGGCAGGGTGAAGGATGGAGGGAGGGAGGGAGGGAGGGAGGGAGGGAGGGAGGGAGGGAGGGAGGGAGGGAGGGAGGGAGGGGAGGGAGGGAGGGAGGGAGGGAGGGAGGGAGGGAGAGGGAGGGGAACTGGGAATGGGGAGAGTCCCACCCTGGGAGGGAGAGAGGGAGCAGAAATGGGAGGAGTGCACCATGAGGGGTCACCGGAGGAAGGGGAGAGAGTCCCACTCGGGGGTACTGGGAGAGAGGGAGGGACCAGGTGAGGGAGGGAGACACGGAGGGAGGGAAGGAGAGAGGGAGGGAGGGAGGTGTCAGGGAGGGAGGGGGAATGCGGGGAGTGCCACCCTGAGGGGAGAGAGGGAGCAGAAATGGGGGGAGTCCCACCCTGAGAGACCACTGGAGGAGGGAGGGAGGGAGGGAGGGAGGGAGAGGGAATGGGGGGAGTGCCACCCTGAGGGGTCACTGGAGGAGGAGGCAGGGAGGGAGGGACCGAGTGAGGGAGGGAGACACAGAGGGAGGGAGGTAGGGAGGGAGGGATGGGGAGGGGACAGAGGGAGAGAGGGAGGGAGGCGTCAGGGAGGGAGAGGGAACGGGGGGAGTGTCACCCCGGGGTACCAGGAGGGAGAGAGGGACCGGGTGAGGGAGGAAGACACAGAGGGAGGGAGGGAAGGAGAGACAGGGAATGGGGGAGTCCCACCCCGAGGGGTCACTGGAGGAGGGAGGGGGGGATGGGGAGAGGGAGGGGTGCTGGGAATGGGGGGAGTGCCACCCTGAGGTACCGGGAGAGAGGGAGGGACTGGAACCGGGACTCTGGGAGGGGTCACCGGAGGAGAGACCAGGAATGGGGAGACTCCCACCCCGGGGTACCGGGAGAGAGGGAGGGAGGGACAGGGAATGGGGGGAGCCCCACCCCGAGGGGTCACCGGAGGAGGGAGGGACTGGCAGTGACCCCGGTACTGATGGGGAGAGGGTCCCGCACCCACCCCGGGGCACCGGGCACCGAGCGAGGCACCGGGAGCGCTGCGAGCACCGGAGGGCGGTGAGGAAGAACCGGGAGCGACCCCGGACGGGAGCAGCGGGGATTCACCCAGCCCGGGACACCGAGCGAGGCACCGGCAGCACCCCCGCTACCGCTGGGCAGCGCAGAAAACGGCCACGCCGGGGCGGCGGCACCGATTCCGGTAACGGTGCGGGGGGGGAGCACACCGAGCGCGGGGCAGCGGGGAGGCGGAGCGGCGGGGCAGCGGCCCGGCGGGGATCCCCGGCGCTCCCGGCCCGGCACTCACCGGCTCGCGGCCTCCCCGCGGGGCTCCGGCGCCTCCAACGCGCGCCCGGTGCCGGCGGCGGGCGGGACCCGCTCGGCGCCGCTTCCGGGGCGGCCCGGAAGGACCCGCGCGGCCCGGCGCGCCGGAAGCGCGTCACGGTGACGTCACCGCAGCGAGCCGCCGGCGCGCCGCGTGGGCGACAACCGGAAGTTCCCGGTTCCGGGGCGAGCCCGGTTCGTGCTCACGGCGGCGTTACCGGGGGTTCCTCACCCCCGCTCCTGTTACCGGAGGAACCCCCCGCCCCGGCCCCGTTACCGGAGGAACCACCGCGCTGGCGCCGTTACCGGAAAATTCCTGCCGGTCCCACCCACCTGCTCCGTTACGGAGGATTCCCGGTGCCGCTCCCCGATTAGGAGAACCGCAGTTCTGGCTGTCTCCTGTCCGTGGCAGACCCCGCGGCCCCATTACCGGCGATCCCCAGCCCCGTTACCGGCGGGACCCCCCCCTCCCGTTCCCCCGTTACCGGAGCCCCCCCCGCCCCCAGACCCCTCCCCGGTTACCGGCACAGCCCCCACACCGTGTAAGCAACAACCAACTTTTATTCACGCAAAGGACGGGCCGGGCCCGGCGGGACCCCCGGGGCGGCACCGGGACCCCCCGGGGGTCACCGGGACCCCCCCGGGATCACCGGGACCCCCCCGGGATCACCGGGGGGCGGCGGGGCGCGGCCCGCCGGGGGGCGGTTACTTGGACCTCTGCCTCATCTTCCTCCTCTTGCGCTTCAGCCTGGGGACGGAGCGGCGGCGTCACGGGGGGGCAGGGCCGGTACCGGGGGCACCGGGAACACCGGGGGGGGCACCGGGGGGGGCACGGGGGGGGGCACGGGGAGGGGCAGGGGCAGCCCCCGGTGCGGCGGGCCCGGCCCGGGGCTCTCACGTACCTGCGCATTCGCTTCTTGCGCCACTGCGGGGAGAGGGAGAGACACCAGTACAAACCAGTACAAACCAGTACACACCAGTGCCCACCAGTGCCCACCAGTACAAACCAGTATAACCAGTGTAACCAGTATAACCAGTGCCCACCAGTACAAACCAGTACAAACCAGTGCCCACCAGTGATCCTGGAACTCCCAGCATCCACCAGTGCTCCCAGTGCCCACCAGTGTAACCAGTACAAACCAGTATAACCAGTACAAACCAGTGTCTCCCAGTGCCCACCAGTGATCCCGGAACTCCCAGCATCCACCAGTGCTCCCAGTGCCCACCAGTGTCCCCAGTACCTACCGGTGCCCCCCCAGTGGAACCAGTGCCCACCAGTACCCACCAGTGCCCGCCTGTGTTCCCACTGTGCCCAGTGCCCACCAGTGCTCCCAGTGCCACCAGTGCTCCCAGTGCCCACCAGCGTAACCAGTACAAACCAATGTAACCAGTGCTCCCAGTGCCCACCGTTGCCCACCAGTATAACCAGTAACACCCAGGGACTCCCAGTGCCCACCAGGGACTCCCAGTAGCCCCCAGTACCCACCAATGGAACCAGTGCCCACCAGTGATCCCAGTACCCCCTGGTGTCCCCCAGTGTTCCCAGTACCACCAGTGTAACCAGCACCTATCAGTGTCCCCAGTGCTCCCAGCACTCCCAGCATCCACCAGTGTAACCAGTGCTCCCAGTATCCACCAGTGCCACCAGGTCTCCCAGTGTTCCCAGTGCTCACCGTTGCACACCAGTATAACCAGTAACCCTCAGGGACTCCCAGTTTAACCAGTACTCCCAGTGGAAACTGTGCTCCCAGTGTCCCCCAGTACCCACCAGTGCCCCCAGTCCCACACCAGTTTGGTTCTCCCAGTGCCCCCAGTCCCGTACTGGGTTACTTTTCCCAGTGCTCCCAGTCCCATACTGGTTCATTTCCTTCAGTGTCCCCAGTCCCACACCAGTTTGGCTCTCCCAGTAACCCCAGACCCCACATAGGTTTCTTTCTCCCAGTCCCAAACTGGTTTCTCTCTCCCAGTAACCCCAGTCCCAAACTGGTTTCTCCCTCCCTGCCCAGTCCCAGACTGGTTTAGCTCAGTTTCCCAGTCCCAGGACTGGTTTAGCTCTCAGTTTCCCAGTCCCAGACTGGTTTTTCTCTCCCAGTAACCCCAGTACCACACTGGTTTCTCTCTCCCAGTAACCCCAGTCCCACACTGGTTTGTCCCAGAGTGGTTTCCCTCTGTTTCCCAGTCCCAGACTGGTTTAGCTCTCGGTTTCCCAGTCCCAAACTGGTTTCCCTCTCCCTGCCCCAGTCCCAGACTGGTTCAGCTCCCCCAGTGCTACCCCAGCTTCTCTCTCCAGTGCTCCCAGTTTCCCCCCGCATTCCTCCCAGCAAAGACACCCCCGGGACCCCCAGCCCCACACCGGGACCCCCCGTTCCCTCACCCAGGGACCCCCTCCCGTTCCCCCCGTTCCCCCCCAGCCCCGGGGCTCGTCCAGGCCGCAGCTCCCCATCCTCCTCCTCCATCCAGGCCCGGCCGCTTCTGAGGCGCCATCGGCCCGCCCCCCGCCGCTCACCTTGGCCCTCATGGCGGTTCTGCGGAGCCCCGCTCAGTCCCGGCGGGCGGGGGAAGGCGGATGGAGGCGGATGGCGGCGGATGGAGGGCGGCGGCCGGTGAAGCACCAAGATGGCGGCGCCGAGAGGGGCCCGCGCCGCCCGGTGGGGCCTATTTATAGGGAAGCGCTCAGGCCACGCCCACCGCGGCGCGAGGCACCACGGGAAATGTAGTTCCTTGCTGTTGGAGCATCATGGGAGTTGTAGTCCAACGGCCGGCCGCCATTTTGCGCCGCCGCAGGGTTCGGTCCCTCCCCACCCCCAATTTATTGGGAATAAAAACACAAATACAATTTTTTTTTCCCCGGCAATTTCCGCTTATCCAATCCTTTAAAAAGATTGTTGTTGCATCCCGAAGCCCCTCTGGAGATTTCCCTTTCAAGTAAAAATATAACATATTTTTATATAGTAGCATAAAAGATAACAAATGGAAAATTAAATAAACCTCCCGCGAGTCTCAGCGGTTTTTAAATTCCTGCTGTGCATTGAAAGAGCTTTTGGCTCCCATCTCTAGGCGGAATACTGCTTTAAAAGCCTAAAATTACGACTTTTCCCTTAAAATTTTTTTTTTAAATTAAACAGAGGGTGTTTTCCCCACAGAATGAGAATTTTACTCCTACAAAATACTGGACCTTTAGCTCAAAACGAGTTTTTTCCCCTCAATATTCATTTTCCCTTCAAAATAAGGGATTTTCCCCTCAAAATGAGCTTTTCCCATCAATTTAACATTTTTCCCTCAAATCAGTTTTTCTCCTCAGAGTGAGGGAGTTGCTCCTTCAAAATCAGGTTATTTCCATTAAAATGAGGGGATTTTCCTTAAAATGAGGTGTTTTTCCTTAAAAGTGGAACATTTTTCTCCTCAAAAAATAGGATTTTCCCCTCAAAAATGAGCATTTTCCCTCAAAAATTAGTAGTTTCTCCTCAAAAATGAGCACTTTTCTCCCAAAAATGAGTGCTTTTCCCTCAAAAATGAACATTTTTCCCCTCAGAAATCAGCATATTTCCCTCAAAAATTAGCATTTTCCCCTCAAAAATCAGCTTTTTTTCCTCAAAAATCAGCATTTTCCCTAAAAAAATTAGTATTTTCCCCTCATAAAATGAGAATTTTCCCTCAAAAACCCCATTTCCAACCCCAAACCCACCCAGGCCCGGGCGGGTTCCACCCCACAACCCCAAATTCCCCAAAGATGGAAAGAAACCCGGAATAAAATCCAATATCGCATGGTTTATTCTCTTTTATTTGACTTTGGTAACATTTGCACGAGTGGAGTTTTTGTGTTTTTGGGGTGGAAAACTCGGATTTCGACGAGGAAGCACCGCGGCCTGCGGAGATCGCCCGGGAACGTTGGGTAAGGCGGGAATCAGAATTCCCAAAAACGTGAGGGAAAAAAAGAACCAGGGGTACCGGCAAAGAAAAAAAAAACCTCAAACATTCAACTGACGGCGTTTAATCGGCTTTTTTTTCTCGTTTTATGTGGTTTTTTTGTAAAAAATTGACTATAAAAGAGCGATACCCCTAGGCTCGGGCCTATCCCGGATCAGCGCTTCCCTCACTTCTCCCCTGAGGAATTCTGGTGGGATATTTTTTTTTTTTTCTCCCAAAATTAGCAAAGAATCCTGAGGGAAAAAGTGAAAAAAAATTATCCTCCGGCTCACGGGGAAAAGGTGGAATGTGCTCCCGGGGATATTGGGAAGGATAAAAAACACCCAAACCCGGGTTTTTAGGGAATTCAGCTCCGCAAGGCCGGAATGTCGGCGGCTTCCCGAAGGTTCGGATCATTTTAAAACCAGTTTTGTGTTAAAAAATAGCGATTTTTTGAAATCCCATAAATCAAGGCAGAGGCAGAAAAGGCTCCTGGTGGGTGGGTGGGTAGGGGGAACTTAAAATTTGGGGGTTTTTCTCCCAATTCTTAAAGTACAATCCCAAGAGGGAAAAGACAAAATGCAGGATTGCTCGCACAGGGCACTTTTCTGGGTGGAATCACTTGGTTTTTGGGGTTTTTTGTGAAAATTTCCAAAGGGAAAAAATTAAAAAATAAAAAAAAGGCAGCAGGAGGAGGAGGAGGAGGAAAGAATCAGCAGCTCCCTCCGCTCCCTCTCCCTAAATTTCACAGATTCACCTCTCCAAAACATGGGGAATATTAAGGATTTACTAGCGACTTTCACTCCTAATTTTTATTAAAATTCTTTTTTCTCGCTGCTCTTTCTGGGGTGTTTTTATTCTTTTTTATTCGTTTGGAAGTCTGAAGTGACCGAGAGATTCCTCCTCCTTGGCAAAGTCAACGGGAGCTGTTGGATTCTGTGGGAATTCCAGACTGGACCAACACCGGTGCCAGATTCTTTCGTTTCCGGATGGAATTTTGTTTTTCTGGGGGGTTTTTTTTTGGGGGGAAAAAGGGGCGATTTGAGAACTCCAAGGGCTCTCAGTCACCGGCCTCGTTCTCCTCCGCTGTCTCCCCCGTGGTGGCGTTTTCAGCGTTTTTGGAAGCCTGTGGGGACAAATCCGGGGATTTTTCAGGGTTTTTCTCCTAGAAACACCCCAAAATTCTGAATTAAAGTGATTGATTTTACCTTCTTTTTCTTCTTTTTCTGGGTCTTCCGGCTGGCAGAGCTTTGTAGGAGGGCCTGGAAGGGAGGGAAGGGTGAGGAGGTGGGAAATGATCCCGGTGGTTTTTTGGGGTAAGAATGAATTTTGGGAATTTGGGTCATTTTTGGGGGTTTGGTTCCTTTTCCCTTCCCTCTCCCCTCCCCCAAGGACAGGTGACCCTGGGGAGGTGCTGCTTTATTAATTATCAATATTTTATTTATTAATTTAAATGAACTACTTAATACATTAATAATTATTCAAAAATTAATAATAAATAATGATGCAGGAATAATAAATATATTACTAAATTAATCCTTAATTTATTAGTTACATTTTAAAAATTAATTTATTAATATTTAAATTAGTAAATATTCAATACTAAATATTTCAATAACAGTACTTCAATTGTTCATATTTTAATTATCAATATTTCCATTATTATTCTGGTTATCAATATGAAATTGTTCCTATTTTACTCTGCAATATATTAATTAACATGTTATATGTAGATATAAATGTACTGCTTCTATATTTATTAATTAGACTCTATATAATCCATGTATATATATATATTCATATAAATATATAATATAATTAATGCAGTCTATTAATTAGACTATATTATTAATGTTATTTTTATATCTTTATATATAAGTGTACAAATTTATTAGAAATTTTTTATTTATTGTATATTTTATTTATATATATTTAGTGATATTTTATACTTACTAAACTACAAGATTTTAAAAATTCATTGATATATATAATTATTTCTTATTGATTATCAATCAATTTATTAACACCAATAACTGTGGTTACATAAATATTAACTAAATATATAACTATTAGTTATATATAATATATAACTAATAAATATTAACTATTTATATTAATATTTTCTATTATTAATACAGATATTTTATCTTTTATTTTCCAACTAAATATAACTATTAAAAAGCAATATAACTAATAAAAACACTAAACAGATTTATTTTAAATGAATATTTCCTACGAAAATAGGTGTTATGTTTATATAGCTACCTAATTTGCATATTATCGTTATTAACGATTAATATTAAGGATTAACTAACCTTGAGCTCCCCGTCCTGCACCTCCAGGTCGGATTTGTAGAGCTCGGCCTCGAAGGGGCCGCTCGTGATCCTCATGGGGCCGTTGGGCATCAGCAGCACCGTGAACTTGAACTGGGCCACGAACTCGCCTGCGGGCACCGAGGGGTTAACCCAGCTACAGCCCTGCCAGGACCCTGAGGGTAACCCTGAGCTACAGCCCTGCCAGGACCTGCAGTGACCCTGAGCTACAGCCCTGCCAGGACCCTGAGCTACAGCCCTGCCCTGAGCTACAGCCCTGCCAGGACCTGCAGTGACCCTAATCTACTGCCCTGCCAGGACCTGACAGTGACCCCTGAGCTACAGCCCTGCCAGGACCTGGGAGGTAACCCTGAGCTACAGCCCTGCCAGGACCCGGGGCTGGCCCTGAGCTACAGCCCTGCCAGGACCTGAGGTAACCCTGAGCTACAGCCCTGCCAGGACCCGGGGATTAACCCAGCTACAGCCCTGCCAGGACCGAGGGGGTATCCCTGAGCTACAGCCCTGCCAGGACCCGGGGATTAACCCAGCTACAGCCCTGCCAGGACCGAGGGGGTATCCCTGAGCTACAGCCCTGCCAGGACCCGGGGATTAACCCAGCTACAGCCCTGCCAGGACCGAGGGGGTATCCCTGAGCTACAGCCCTGCCAGGACCCGGGGATTAACCCAGCTACAGCCCTGCCAGGACCCGGGGATTAACCCAGCTACAGCCCTGCCAGGACCAAGGGGGTATCCCTGAGCTACAGCCCTGCCAGGACCTGGGGGCTGGCCCTGAGCTACAGCCCTGCCAGGACCTGCAGGGACAAACCCTGAGCTACAGCCCTGCCAGGACCCTGAGCAACCGGGGACAGAGGGGTTAACCCAGCTACAGCCCTGCCAGGACCTGGGAGGTAACCCTGGACAAGTGGGGACAAAGGGGTAAACTCTGAGCTACAGCCCAGCCAGGACCCTGAGGATAATCCTGATCTACAACCCTGCCAGGACCTGCAGGGACAAACCCTGAGCTACAGCCCTGCCAGGACCCTGAGGATAATCCTGATCTACAACCCTGCCAGGACCTGCAGGGACAAACCCTGAGCTACAACCCTGCCAGGACCCGCAATCCCCCCTCCTTACACCTGCCAGGACCTGCAATCCCTGCTGTGAGTGGCTCTGCAGCTCCAAACACACCTGGACCCATCCTCACCTGTCCCCCAGGTGTCCCCACTTGTCCCCCAGATCTCACCTGTCCCCCAGGTGTCCCCTGTCCCCCCCTGTCCCCCCAGGTGTCCCCCCCCTGTCCCCCCAGGTGTCCCCCCCTGTCCCCCAGGTGTCCCCCAGGTGTCCCCCCCTGTCCCCCAGGTGTCCCCAGGTGTCCCCCCCTGTCCCCCAGGTGTCCCCAGGTGTTCCCCCCTGTCCCCCAGGTGTCCCCCCCGTCCCCTCAGGTGTCCCCTGTCCCCCTGGTGTCCCCCAGGTGTCCCCACCTGTCCCCCCCTGTCCCCAGGTGTCCCCACCTGTCCCCCCCTGTCCCCAGGTGTCCCCGGTCTCACCTTCCTTCTCGTAGAGGACGTTGAAGGGCTGCAGCAGCTCGTGCTTGGCGCACTCCACCACGCCCATGCGCGCCTTCTTCTCGTCCTCCAGCGCCCTGGGGGGACACCGCACCTGAGCGCACCTGGGAGCACCTGGCATCACACCTGGGCACCCCTGAGCACACCTGGGCACACTGAGATCACACCTGGGCACACCTGAGTGCACACCTGGGAGCACCTGGCATCACACCTGGGCACACCTGGGCACAGCTGGGCACCCCTGAGCACACCTGGGCACACTGAGATCACACCTGGGCACACCTGAGTGCACACCTGGGAGCACCTGGCATCACACTGGGCACACCTGGGCACAGCTGGGCACCCCTGAGCACACTGAGATCACACCTGGGAGCACTTCAGTGCACACCTGGAGCACCTGGGATCACACCTGAGCGCACCTCAGTGCCCACCTGGGAGCACACCTGGGCACAGCTGGGCACCCCTGAACACACCTGGGCACACTGAGATCACACCTGGGCACCCCTGAGTGCACCTGGGAGCACCCTCAGTGCACACCTGGGAGCACCTGGCATCACACCTGGGCACCCCTGAGCACACCTGGGCACACTGAGATCGCACTGGGCACACCTGAGTGCACACCTGGGAGCACACCTGGGCACAGCTGGGAGCACCTGAGCACACCTGGGAGCACCTGAGTGCACCTGCGTGCACACCTGGGAGCACCTGGCATCACACCTGGGCACCCCTGAACACACTGAGATCACACCTGGGCACACTGAGATCGCACCTGAGCACACCTGAGTGCACACCTGGGAGCACACCTGGGCACAGCTGGGAGCACCTGAGCACACCTGGGAGCACCTGGGCACACTGAGATTGCACCTGGGCACACCTGAGTGCACCTGGGAGCACCTCAGTGCACACCTGGGAGTACCTGAGAGCACACCTGGGCACACTGAGATCACACCTGGGCACACCTGGGAGCACTTCAGTGCACACCTGGAGCACCTGGAATCACCCCCTGAGCATACCTGAATACAGCTGGGATCACACCTGAGTGCACCGGGGATCACACCTGGGCACGGCTGGGACCACCTGAGCACAGTGAGATCACACCTGGGCACACTGAGATCACACCTGAGCACACTGAGATCACACCCTGGGCACACCAGAGCTCACACTTGAGCCAACACCTACAGACACCTGCCCAGGAAAGGCTGAAATCCCTGGAATTCCAGCTTTATCCAGGTACCCCCAGCCCCATCCAGGTGTGTTCCCAGCCCCATCCAGGTGTGTTCCCAGCCCCATCCAGGTGTATTCCCAGCCCCATCCAGGTGTGTTCCCAGCCCCATCCAGGTGTGTTCCCAGCCCCATCCCAGCCCCGGAATTGCCGGGATTACCGCAGGGTGAAGGGCATGGTGTCAAAGCATCGATCCATCTCACTGAGGAGAGCCCGGGGATTTCCCTGGAATCCCAGCTCTATCCAGGTACCCCAGGTGGGATCCCAGCCCTATATCCAGGTGGATTCCCAGCCCCGGAATTGCCGGGATTACCGCAGGGTGAAGGCACGGTGTCGAAGCGCCGCTCCACCTCGCTGAGGAAACCTCAAATCCCTGGAATCCCAGCCCTATATCCAGGTACCCCAGGTGGGATCCCAGCCCCATCCAGGTACCCCAGGTGGGATCCCAGCCCCATCCAGGTATCCCAGCCCCGGAATTGCCGGGATTACCGCAGGGTGAAGGGCATGGTGTCGAAGCGCCGCTCCACCTCGCTGAAGAAGGCGCGCGAGGTTTTCATCTTCAGCCCGTACTGCTTGGAGGGGTCCCGCTTGTAGATCGTGGTTCTCTGCCCCGCGTCCTTGGCCTGCAAAACATTCCCAGGGCAATTCCCGGCGTCCGGGGAGCCACCCAGGCCGGGAATTCCGGGGATTTGTTGGGAAGGTAGGGGCTGACCTTCCCCTCGCCGCTGCTGACCAGCACGTCCACGGCGTAGACTTCGTGCACCTCGAATTCGGCTTTTTCGTGGTCCTTCCTGGGGGAAAAGGGGGTGGGGAGGCAGGAAAATCTGGGAATTCTGCAGGGAAAAGCCTCCCCGGGAAGCCCCAGAAAGCATTCCTGGGAATTCAGAGCTTTCCAGGGAAACTTCCAGGAAAGCCAGAACCTTCCAGGGGAGCCAGAGCATTCCTGGAAACTCAGAACGTTCCTGGAAGGTTTGAGAGCTCCCGTTTCTCATCCTGGCCCCATCATTTTTCTCCTGATCCCAATTTTTCTCCTGACTCCCCATTTCTTACCCCGACCCCATTTCTCACCTTAACCCCAAATTTCTCACCCTGACCCCCATTTCTGCCCCTGACCCCCTCATTTTCCCCCTAACCCCCCAATTCTCGCCCCTCACCCCCATTTTTGCCCTGATCCCATTTTTCCCCAATTTCCCCACATTTCTCCCCTGATCTCAATATTTGCCCCTGACCCCATTTCTCACCCCGACCCCATTTCTCACCCAATTTCTCCCCATTTTCCCCTGATTCTATTTCTCACCCTGATTCCATTTCTCACCCTGACCCCATTTCTCACCCCAAACCCCCATTTCCCCCCAAACCCCAATTTTTACCCCTGAGCCCCCATTTCCGCCTGACCCCATTTCTCACTCTGACCCAAATTTTTCCCCCTGACCCCATTTCTCACCTGAACCCCAATTTCTCCCCATTTTCCCCGATCCTATTTCTCACCTCAATCCCATTTCTCACCCCAAACCCCCATTTTTTTCCCCTGACCCCCCCAATTTTTGCCCCCAACCCCCCAATTTTGCCCCAACCTCCCATTTTTTCCTCCAACCCCCCCCCCCAGTTTTTGCCCCTGACCCCCCAATTTTGCCCGAGCCCAAATTTCTGCCCCTGACCCCCCAGTTTTGCCCCCCAAGCCCCCGTTTCTGCCCCCCAAGCCCCCGTTTTTAACCCTTACCTCCCATTTTTTACCCCTGACCCCCGCAGTTTTGCCCCCCAAGCCCCAATTTCCGCCCCTGACCCTGTTTTTGCCCCCCAAACCCCCAGTTTTTGCCCCTGACCCCCCAGTTTTGCCCCCCAAACCCCCGTTTTTAACCCTTACCTCCCATTTTTTACCCCTGACCCCCCCAATTTTGCCCCCCAAACCCCCGTTGTTGCCCCCCTGACCCCGTTGTTGCCCCCCTGACCCCGTTGTTGCCCCCTGACCCCGTTGTTGCCCCCTGACCCCCCCCAATTTTGCCCCCCTGACCCCGTTTTTGCCCCACTCACTTCTGCTGGTCCGAGGGGTTCTGGATGATGGTTTTCTCCCCGTCGATCACGTGCTGCTTCAGCTGGTGCGACAGCATCCCTGCGGGCACCGGCTCACTGGGACGGACTGGGGGACTGGGACAGACTGGGGGGGACTGGGAATGGACTGGGGGGGACTGGGATGGGACTGGGGGGGACTGGGAGGGGATTGGGACAGACTGGGGGGGACTGGGAGGGACTGGGAGGAACTGGGAGGGACTGGGGGGGGACTGGGGGGGGATTGGGACAGACTGGGGGGGACTGGGAGGGGACTGGGAGGGACTGGGACGGACTGGGATGGGACTGGGATTGATCTGGGAGGGACTGGGACGGGACTGGGATGGACTGGGGGGGACTGGGGGGGATTGGGACGGACTGGGAGGGGATTGGGAGGGACTGGGGGGGACTGGAGTTAATGGGACAGACTAGGATGGACTGGGGTTACTGGGATAGACTGGGACGGACTGGGGTTAATGGGATGGACTGGCCTTACTGGGATGGACTGCGACAGACTGGGGTTAATGGGATGGACAGGGCTTACTGGCATGGACTGGGGTGGACTGGGGTTACTGGGATGGACTGGGAGGGACTGGGGTTACTGGGATGGACTGTGATCTCCAGGCACTGCACACCACTGGGCTGTACTGGGCTGTACTGGGAGCCCTGACACGCCCCCCAGTGCCAAGCCCAGGCAGAATTCCCACCCCTGACCGTGGGTGGATCCAGAGGGGTTTTGGGGGATTTTCCCCTTTTCCCACCCCTCACTCCCACCCCAGAGGGGTTTTGGGGGATTTTCCCCTTTTCCCACCCCTCACTCCCAGCCCCATCCTGGAAGAGCCCCCAGCATTCCCAACATTCCCAACCCACTCTGGAGGCAGCGGGAATTCCCGGAATTCCAGGGAATTTAACCAGTAACAGGGAGAGCCCATGGGGGGAAAAAGGATCAGGATGAGCTCCAGGATCCCAACCCAGCAACCCCAGAGCCTTCCCAGCCACCCTGGGACCCCTTTTCCTGGAATTCCCTTTCCCCATGATCCTTTTTTTCCTGGGATTTTTTCCCCCATGATCCCTTTTCCTTGGGATCCTTTTTTCCCTGGAATTCCCTTTTCCCCATGATCCCTTTTCCCTCAGATCCCTTTTCTCCAGGATCCCTTTTCTCCTGTAATCCTTTTTTTCCCCATCATGATTCCCTGTGATCCATTTTCCCTGTGATCCTTTTTTCCTTGGAATTCCCTTTACCCCATGATCCCTGTGATCCCCTTTACCTGGAATTCTTTTTTCCCTGGATTCCTTTTTACCTTTTATCCCTTTTCCCTGGGACCCCTTTTCTCCAGGATCCCCTTTTCCCTGAAATTTCCCTTTCCCTGAAATTCCCTTTCCATGGAATCCCCATTTCCCTGAAACCCCTTTCCCTGGAATTCCCTTTTCCCTGTGATCCCCATTTCCCTAAAATTCCCTTTTCCCTTTTATCCCTTTTTTCCCTGGGATCCCTTTTCTCCAGGATCCCCTTTTCCCTGTGATCCCCATTTCCCTAAAATTCCCTTTTCCCTTTTATGCCTTTTCCCTGGGATTCCATTTTCCCTGAAATTCCTTTTCCCTGAAACCTCATTCCCTGGAATTCCCTTTTCCCTGGAATCCCTTTGCCTGGAATCCCCATTTTCCCTGAAATTCCCTTTTCCCTTTTATCCCTTTTCCCTGGGATCCCTTTTCCCTGAAATCCCCATTTCCCTAAAATTCCCTTTTCCCTTTTATGCCTTTTGCCTGGAATTCCTTTTCCCTGAAACCTCTTTCCCTGGAATTCCCTTTTCCCTGGAATCCCTTTCCCTGGAATCCCCATTTTCCCCTGGAATTCCCTTTTCTCTTTTATCCCTTTTCCCTGGGATCCCTTTTCCCTGAAATCCCCATTTCCCTAAAATTCCCTTTTCCCTTTTATGCCTTTTGCCTGGAATTCCTTTTCCCTGAAACCTCTTTCCCTGGAATTCCCTTTTCCCTTTTATCCCTTTTCCCTGGGATTCCCTTTTCTCCAGGATCCCCTTTTCCCTGTGATCCCTTTTCCCTGAAACCCCCATTTCCCTAAAATTCCCTTTTCCCTTTTATGCCTTTTCCCTGGAATTCCTTTTCCCTGAAACCTCTTTCCCTGGAATTCCCTTTTCCCTGGGATTCCCTTTCCCTGGAATCCCCATTTTTCCTGAAATTCCCTTTTCCCTTTTATCCCTTTTCCCTGTGATCCCTTTTCCCTGAAATCCCCATTTCCCTAAAATTCCCTTTTCCCTTTCATCCCTTTTATCCCTTTTCCCTGGAATTCCTTTCTCCCCTTCCCCTCACCTTCAATGGGTGTGCAGTGGAACGCGTGGGCGATTTTATTCCAGGCCTCTGTCACTTGTGTGTTCTGAAAAAAAAAACCAAAACAAAAAAAAAAAAATTTTAAAGACAAAAAATCCCCACCCCAAGCACGAGCTTTCCTTAAATCCCAAACATTTTGGGGAAAAAAAAGCTTTTCTCACCAAAAAAGGGGGGGAAAAAATCAATTTTTCCATACAGCTGCTCCCAAATCCCCCACAAAATCCCACAGGCTGGGTCCCAAAATCCCACAGGCTGGGTCCCAAAATCCCGGTGATGATTCCCAAAATCCCGGTGCTGATTCCCAGCATTCCCAAACGCCCACCTGGTTCCCAGAATTCCCAAATTCCCCACCTGGCTCCCAGAATTCCCAAATTCCCACCTGGCTCCCAGAATTCCCAAATTCCCACCTGGCTCCCAGAATTCCCAAATTCCCACCTGGTTCCCAGAATTCCCAAATTCCCACCTGGTTCCCAGAATTCCCAAATTCCCCACCTGGCTCCCAGAATTCCCAAATTCCCACCTGGTTCCCAGAATTCCCAAATTCCCACCTGGTTCCCAGAATTCCCAAATTCCCACCTGGCTCCCAGAATTCCCAAATTCCCCACCTGGCTCCCAGAATTCCCAAATTCCCCACCTGGCTCCCAGAATTCCCAAATTCCCACCTGGTTCCCAGAATTCCCAAATTCCCACCTGGCTCCCAGAATTCCCAAATTCCCACCTGGTTCCCAGAATTCCCAAATTCCCACCTGGCTCCCAGAATTCCCAAATTCCCCACCTGGCTCCCAGAATTCCCAAATTCCCACCTGGCTCCCAGAATTCCCAAATTCCCACCTGGTTCCCAGAATTCCCAAATTCCCACCTGGCTCCCAGAATTCCCAAATTCCCCACCTGGCTCCCAGAATTCCCAAATGCCCACCTGGCTCCCAGAATTCCCAAATTCCCACCTGGCTCCCAGAATTCCCAAATTCCCACCTGGTTCCCGGGTTTCACCAGGCGCAGGGCGGCCTCGGCACACAGGTGAGCTGCCTTGATGACGTCGGCTTTGCGGCCGGACACGGGGTTTTCCTGGGAAAAACACCCAAAATTTGGGATTTCTGAGGGCCTGGGGGTGGGGATTCCGTGGTTTGGAAGTCCCTGATCAACCACACCCCAAAGAATTCCAGAGGATTCCCAGTCCAGGCATGGCTGAAATCAAAAATGTGGATTGGGAAGAGTCCGGCAAAATTCCAATGGGGAATTTTGGGCTTTTCCCCCAAAACCACTGGAGCAAAACCATCCCCAAGGCAGTTTTTATTCAGGATTTATTCCCAGAGGATGGGATGACCTGAGGAATTCACAGCAGGAATTTCCAAGGTATCAGACTGGCCAAATTCCAGGGGAAAAGTGGGAAGCAGGGAATGGTTTTGGGGTGGGGAATGGGAATGTTCATCCTGGGAATCCCAGGGGAAAAATGGGAAGCAGGGAATGGTTTTGGGATGGGAAATGGGAAAGTTCATCCTGGGAATTCCAGCAGGGAAAATGGGAAGCAAGGATTGGTTTTGGGATGGGAAATGGGAAAGTTCATCCTGGGAATTCCAGCAGGGAAAATGGGAAGCAAGGATTGGTTTTGGGATGGGAAATGGGAAAGTTCATCCTGGGAATTCCAGCAGGAAAAAGGGGAAGCAGGGAATGGTTTTGGGATGGGAAATGTTCATCCTGGGAATTCCAGCAGGAAAAGTGAGAAACCAGGATTGATTTCAGGGTAGGAATTGGGAATGTTCATCCTGGGAATTCCAGCAGGAAAAGTGGGAAGCAGAGATTGGATTTGGGGTGGGGAATGGGAATGTTCATCCTGGGAATTCCAGCAGGAAAAAGGGGAAACAAGGATTGGATTTGGGATGGGGAATGGGAATGTTCATCCTGGGAATTCCAGGGGAAAAATGGGAAGCAGGGAATGGTTTTGGGGTGGGAAATGGGAAAGTTCATCCTGGGAATTCCAGCAGGAAAAATGGGAAGCAGAGATTGGTTTTGGGGTGGGAAATGGGAAAGTTCATCCTGGGAATTCCAGCAGGAAAAATGGGAAGCAGAGATTGGTTTTGGGAAGCAGGGAATGGTTTTGGGGTAGGGATTGGGAATGTTCATCCTGGGAATTCCAGCAGGAAAAATGGGAAGCAGAGATTGGTTTTGGGAAGCAGGGAATGGTTTTGGGGTAGGGATTGGGAATGTTCATCCTGGGAATTCCAGCAGGAAAAATGGGAAACCAGGACTGATTTTGGGAAGCAGGGAATGGTTTTGGGGTGGGAAATGGGAATGTTCATCCTGGGAATTCCAGCAGGAAAAATGGGAAACCAGGACTGATTTTGGGAAGCGGGGAATGGTTTTGGGGTAGGAATTGGGAATGTTCATCCTGGGAATTCCAGCAGGAAAAGTGGGAAGCAGAGACTGCCTGGCCAAGGATCTGGGCGCTGCCACCTGGGATCCAGAGGATCCAAAGTGGTGCCAGTTTGGATCCAGAGACTGGATCCAGAGATTTTGGGATGGTGGCACCTCAGACCCAGAGGCTGCAGGGTGGTGCCACCTCAGATCCAAAGGCTCCAGGGCAGTGCCACCTCAGATACTGACACCTCAGGATGGTGCCACCATGGATCCAGAGGCTCAAGACTGGTGCCACCTCAGATCCAAAGGCTCCATGGTGGTGCCACCTCAGATCCTGACACTCTAAGGCACTGCCACCATGGATCCAGAGGATGCAGGGCAGTGCCACCTGGGATCCTGACACCCCAGGGTGGTGCCACCTCAGATCCTGACACTCTAGGGCACTGCCACCTTGGATCCAGAGGCTCAGGATTGGTGCCACCATGGATCCAGAGGTTCCAGGGCGCTGCCACCTCAAATCCTGACACCCCAGGGTGGTGCCACCTCAGACCCAGAGGCTGCAGGTTGGTGCCATCGGGGATGCTGACACCCCAGGGCACTGCCACCTTGGATCCAGAGGTTCCAGGACAGTGCCATCTCAGATCCTGACACCCCAGGGCACTGCCACCTCAGACCCAGAGGTTCCAGGGCACTGCCACCTCAGAGCCAGCAGCTCCAGCATGGTGCCATGTCAGATCCTGACACCCCAGGGCACTGCCACCTGGGATTCAGGGGCTGCAGGGTGGTGCCACCTCAGAATGTGACACTCCAGGGTGGTGCCACCTCAGACCCAGAGGTTCCAGGACACTGGCACCTCAGAGCCAGCAGCTCCAGCATGGTGCCATGTCAGATCCTGACACCCCAGGGCACTGCCACCTGGGATCCTGACACCCCAGGGTGGTGCCACCTCAGATCCAGAGGTTCCAGGGTGGTGCCCCCCTGAGATCCTGACACCCCAGGGCACTGCCACCTGGGATTCAGGGGCTCCAGGGTAGTGCCCCCCTCAGACCCAGAGGCTGCAGGGTGATGTCACCTCAGATCTAGAGGTTCCAGGGGGGTGCCCCCTGAGATCCAGAGCCCCCATGGTGGTGCCACCTCAGACCCTGACACCTCAGGGTGGTGCCCCCTCAGACCCTGAGGTTCCAGGTGATGACCCTGGCACCCAGAGGTTCCAGGGGGTCCCCCTCAGACCCTGAGGCTGCAGAGACTGCCCCTGGTATCCCGAGGCTCCAGGTGGTGCCCCTGGCACCCCGAGGCTGCAGGGACTGCCCCTGGCACCCCAAGGCTGCAGGGACTGCCCCTGGCACCCCGAGGCTGCAGGGACTGCCCCTGGCACCCTGAGGCTGCCCCTGGCACCCCAAGGCTGCAGGGACTACCCCTGGCACCCCAAGGCTGCAGGTGGTGCCCCTGGCACCCCGAGGCTGCCCCTGGCACCCCGAGGCTGCAGGGATTGCCCCTGGCACCCCGAGGCTCCCCTGGCACCCCGAGGCTCCCCTGGCACCCCGAGGCTGCCCCTGGCACCCCGAGGCTGCAGGGATTGCCCCTGGCACCCCGAGGCTCCCCTGGCACCCCGAGGCTGCAGGTGGTGCCCCTGGCACCCTGAGGCTGCCCCTGGCACCCCGAGGCTGCCCATGCCAGCAGACACCCCCCGATGACAAACCCACCTTGGAGGCGCCGAGCACGAAGCTGTGCGCCACGTTGGCGATGAAGCCGTCCACGTGCACGCCCAGGTCGCTGCAACAGAGGGGAAAATGGGAATTCCAGGAATTCCAGCTGGGTCCCAGAGGCGGAATGCTGCCCCGGGAACCCCCTCCAGGCTCGTTAGTAGCCTTTAATTAACGAGGAATCGACGCCGTGGCAAAAACGCGGCGTGGGAATGGGCGGTCGGACGGGTTCTGCCAACCTGATGGGTTTGGGATTTTGGGAAGGGAGCGGGGATTCCTGTGGAATGGGAGTCAGGAACTCACATTTTGACCAAATCCCCGTCCTTGAGGATGTAATCCTGGTCGCTCTTGAGCGGGGAGAAGTGACACACACAGTTATTTACGGATATACTCGTGGGGAAGGCAATTCCTGGGGAGGGAACAGGAAAAAAATCAGGGATTTGGGGTGACCTTAAAGCTCCATTCCACCTTCTTGGGACACATTTCCCTATGCTGGGCTGCTCCAGCCTGGCTTGGGATGTTTGAAGGAATGGGAATTCCATCCCAGCACCTTCCAGGGAGGAATTTCTTCCTGATATCCCACCTGAACCTCCTTCCAGCACCTCCAACTTTGGGATTTGGGGACCTTAAAGCTCCATTCCGCCTTCCTGGGACACATTCCCCTATGCTGGGCTGCTCCAGCCTGGCTTGGGACACTCAAAGGGATGGGAATTCCATCCCAGTGCCTCTTTCTTCCCAAAATTCCACCTGAACCTCCTTCCAGCACCTCCAGCTTTGGGATCTGGGGACCTTAAAGCTCCATGCCACCTTCCTGGGACACTTTCCCCATCCCAGGCTGGCCTGGGTCACTTTGTAGGTATGAGAATTCCATTCCAGTGCCTCTTTCTTCCCAAAATTCCACCTGAACCTCCTTCCAGCACCTCCAGCTTTGGGATTTGGGGACCTTAAAGCTCCATTCCACCTTCCTGGGACACATTCCCCTATGCTGGGCTGCTCCAGCCAGGCCTGGGACACACAGAGGGATGAGAATTCCATTCCAATGCCTCTTTCTTCCCAAAATTCCACCTGAACCTCCTTCCAGCACCTCCAGCTTTGGGATTTGGGGACCTTAAAGCTCCATTCCACCCACCTGGGACACTCTCCCCTACCCCAGGCTGGCCTGGGTCACTTTGCAGGGATGGGAATTCCATTCCAGCACCTCCCAGGTAAAGAATTTCTCCCCACATCCCACTTAAACCTCCTTCTAGCACCCTCAGGATGGGAATTTGGTGACAAATCCCAGTGTCCCAAACCCTCCAGGGTCACCCTCCCACGCAATCCCAATGGAATTGGGGACCTTAAAGCTCCATTGCACCTTCCTGGGACACTTTCCCCATCACAGGCTGCTCCAACCTGGCCTGGGTCACTTTGCAGGGATGGGAATTCCATTCCAGTGCCTCTTTCTTCCCTAAATTCCACCTGAACCTCCTTCCAGCACCTCCAGCTTTGGGATTTGGGGACTTTAAAGCTCCATTCCACCCTCTTGGGACACATTCCCCATCCCAGGCTGGCCTGGGTCACTTTGCAGGGATGGGAAATCCATTCCAGCACCTCCCAGGTAAAGAATTTC
Source organism: Passer domesticus (assembly GCF_036417665.1). Lineage (NCBI taxonomy): Eukaryota > Metazoa > Chordata > Aves > Passeriformes > Passeridae > Passer > Passer domesticus. Next base: position 2,918,784 of record NC_087504.1, read on the forward strand.
TCCCCACATCCCACTTAAACCTCCTTCCAGCACCCTCAGGATGGGAATTTGGTGACAAATCCCAGTGTCCCAAACCCTCCAGGGTCACCCTCCCACGCAATCCCAATGGAATTGGGGACCTTAAAGCTCCATTGCACCTTCCTGGGACACTTTCCCCATCACAGGCTGCTCCAACCTGGCCTGGGTCACTTTGCAGGGATGGGAATTCCATTCCAGTGCCTCTTTCTTCCCAAAATTCCACCTGAACCTCCTTCCAGCACCTCCAGCTTTGGGATTTGGGGACCTTAAAGCTGCATTCCACCCTCCTGGGACACTCTCCCCTATCCCAGGCTGGGCTGGTTCACTTTGCAGGGATGGGAATTCCATTCCACCACCTCCCAGGTAAAGAATTTCTCCCCAATATCCCACTTAAACCTCCTTCCAGCACCCTCAGGATGGGAATTTGGTGACAAATCCCAGTGTCCCAAACCCTCCAGAGCCACCCTCCCAGGCAATCCCAATGGAATTGGGGACCTTAAAGCTCCATTGCACCCTCTTGGGACACTTTCCCCATCACAGGCTGCTCCAACCTGGCCTGGGTCACTTTGCAGGGATGGGAAATCTCTTCCAGTGCCTCTTTCTTCCCTAAATTCCACCTGAACCTCCTTCCAGCACCTCCAGCTTTGGGATTTGGGGACCTTAAAGCTCCATTCCACCCTCCTGGGACACTCTCCCCTACCCCAGGCTGGGCTGGTTCACTTTGCAGGGATGGGAATTCCATTCCAGTGCCTCTTTCTTCCCAAAATTCCACCTGAACCTCCTTCCAACACCTCCAACTTTGGGATTTGGGGACTTTAAAGCTCCATTCCACCCTCTTGGGACACATTCCCCATCCCAGGCTGGCCTGGGTCACTTTGCAGGGATGGGAAATCCATTCCAGCACCTCCCAGGTAAAGAATTTCTCCCCACATCCCACTTAAACCTCCTTCCAGCACCCTCAGGATGGGAATTTGGTGACAAATCCCAGTGTTCCAAACCCTCCAGAGCCACCCTCCCAGGCAATCCCAATGGAATTACTGGAATCACGGAAACCGAGGTGCAGCAGCGAGGTGGATTTGGTTGAAAATCAAGGAAGAGCACCACGAATTCCTCGCTGCCAGGAAGCAGAGCCTCACCTTTCTTCATTTCCTTTTCCTTCTTGAAGATTTTGCCCGTCTCTTCCATGATCATGGCGTCGCCCTTCTCGCACAGGCACAGCACGGACGCGCCGGGCGCCGCCGCCTCCACCACGGCCCGCAGCACCCCTGCAACGCCCAAAAAAACAACATTTCACTGGCTTTTCATGCTTTTGTTGTCCATTTCATGGACACGCAGCCCCACAGCCAACACCTCAAACTCTAATCCCGAGGTTCCACATGCAGGAAAAGCACAAATCTTGTTTTATTTGGGATTTTTTTTTTGGGGAAAGAGGGAGAGCCGCGCTGCTAAATTCCTGTGGGAGAAGTCAGAGCTCTGGGAACAGGTTTGGGGATGACTGGGAGACATCAAAGGGCACCCCACGAGTCCCTGGTTTCCAAGGAATCCCTGTGCTGGCACAGGCAACGCCCCAGGAAGTTTGGGGAGTGCTCCACTCCCAAAAAATATCCATCAGGAATTCCAGCCTGCCTCGTGCCTGGGGGAAAAAGTGTCCCCAGAGCTTCCTCCACAGCGCTGATCCCAAAATATTCTGGGATCCTGAAATGAGATCCTGGAATGGGATTCCTAAAATATTCTGGGAACCTGGAATGGGTTAGGGAATGGGATCCCAAAATATTCAGAGATCCTGAAATGCGATTCCTAAAATATTCTGGGATCTTAGAATAGGATCCCAAAATATTCTGGGATCCTGGACTGGGATCCTAAAATATTTTGGGATCCTGGAATGGGATTCCTAAAATATTCTGGGATCTCAGAATGGGATTCCAAAATATTCTGGCATCCTAAAATGGGACCCCAAAATATTCTGGGATCCTGGAATGGGATTCCCAAAACATTTCTGGGATCCTAAAACGGGATTCCAAAACATTCTAGGATCTTAGAATGGGACCCCAAAATATTCTGGGATCCTGGAATGGGACCCCAAAAACATTCTGGGATCCTGGAATGGGATCCCAAAATATTTTGGGTCCTGGAATGGGATTCCTAAAATATTCTGGGATCCTGGACTGGAAATGCCAAAATGTTCTGGGATCCTAGACTAGAATCCCAAAATATTTTGGGATCTTAAAACAATTCTGGGATCCTGGAATGGGACTCCAAAACAATTCTGGGATCCCAAAAAAATTCTGGATCCTGGACTGGGACCCCAAAATATTCTGGGATCCCAAAACATTCTGGAATCCTGGAATGGGATCCCAAAACATTCTGGGATCCTGGAACGTGCCCTGACATTCCCCTCTGTCCCACCGTGCTCAGAATTCCAAGGAATCCTCGGCACCGTCACCTGTGCAAGGACTTCAAACGCCACCACTTTTCCATGGGAAAGTTGGGAATATCTCAAAGCAAGGATAACATTTCCCGATAAGAGCCGGCGGGACACGGAGGGGGAACAAAACAAACAGGGCAAAAAAAATTAAAAAAAAACAGATAAAGGGGAAAAAACCCTCGGAGCATTCCAAGGGATGAGAGGAACAGGAACATTCCTGGAATCCTTGTCTCTTCCCGATGTTTTTTAGGGAGTTAAGGCACTTTTTATCCCTGAAACCCGACAGCTGGGAGGTTTTCTCGCGCCGGTTTTTTTTGGTGTTTTTGGTGTTTTTGCTCCTCCCAAGCTGCGGAGCTGCCTTTCCCCCGGGGAAGGGAGGCGGCCGAACCTGCAGGCTGCCCGGGCCACCTCCCTCCCCTCCCGGGGGGGATCCCGGCTCCCGCCGCCCCCCGGGCCACCGGCGCTTCAGGAGAAGCTCCGCAGTCAGCAGGACGCGGGGCGGGACACGGGGAGCCCCGCGGAACCGGTCCGGGCGGCTCCCGGGGCCGGGACACCGGGAGAGAAGGGGAAAGGGCTCAAAAAAATAACCGGGACAGGAGCGGAGGGGGCAGAGCCTGCAGCCCCCCATCCTGACCGGGACGGGACCACCCGCTACCGGGACGGGACCCCCATTACCGGGACCCCCATCCTGACCGGGACGGGACCCCCATCCTGACCGGGACGGGACCCCCGTTACCGGGGCTGGATCCATATCCCCGGGACAGAACCCCCAGACCGGTTCGGGACCCGAAACCCGGGGCAGGACCCCGGTTCCCGGACGTGGATCCCGTTCCCGGGACAGGAACTCTGGACCGGTTCGGGACCCCAATCCCAGAACCAGAGCTCAATTCCCGGTTCAGGATCCCGTTTCTGGGACAGGACCCCCAATCCCAGAACCGGACCCTGATCCCAGAACCGGAGCCCCAGTCCCGGGACAGGATCCCCAGACCAGTTCGGGACCCCATACCCAGAACCGGACCCTGATCCCAGAACCGGTTCCTGGGACCGGATCCCATTCCCGGGACATGATCCCCGTCCCAAAACCGGAGCCCAATTCCCGGTTCAGGATCGCGGGACATGATCCCCTTCCCAGAACCGGACCCGGTTCCCGGTTCAGGACCCCCAGCCCGGTTCGGGACCCCTCATTCCCACCACAACCCCCGTTCCCACCCCTGACCCCATCCAGGCCCCCCCTCCGGGGCTCCCGTCCCATCCCCGCTGTTCAGCCTCCCCCTCCCCGGTACCGGAGATTTGGGGGGGGGGGTCCCCCATGAACAAAAAGCGGCACCGGGAGCCCCGGGAGGGGGGGGGCGGCAGGCCGGGCCCCGCTCCCCCCGCGCCGCCGGTGCACGTGGGCCCGCGGTACCACGTGCCGGCAGCGGCGGCGGCCGCGCGGGGCCGGGCCCCGCCGGCACCGGGAGGCTCCCGCCTTACCGGGAGGGGGGGGGGCACACCGGGACACCGGGACACCGAAACACCGGGGGGAGGGGGGCCCAACCCGCTGCCCCCTCCCCAGCCCCAGCCGCGCTCCCCAGCCCGGGGGTCTCACACCGGGTGTGTGTGGGGGGGGGGGTCAGGCCCGGCCGCTCGCCCTCACGCCCCCCACCACCGCGCCCTCCCCGCCGCTCCCCCCCGCCCCCGGCCGCGGCCCGCACTCACGGTTGGCGATGTCCCCCCCCATCTTGTACTTGGTCACCACCAGGTCCTCGGCGATGGTGAGCTCGCTCGCCTCCTCCTCGCCCGACATGGTGGGGAGCCGCCCCGAGCCCCCCGAGCCCCCCGGGCCTGCTCGAGCCCCCCCCGCCCGGCGCTGAGGAGCCCCGGGACCGCGAGCCCGAGGCGCGAGCAGGGCAGAGCGCGGGCTCCGCGCGGGGCACGCTGGGAACGCGAGTCCTCCCCGCCCCCCCGGACTACAACTCCCGGCGGCCCCCGCGAAGCAGAGGCCCCGGACGGGTGTGTGTCTCCGCCCCGCGGACTGCAACTCCCGGCGTGCAGCACGGCTCTCGCGAGACGAGGCGGGGTGCGGGAGCGGAAGCGGCGCGCGGGGGGTGATGGGGGATGTAGGCGGAAGGAGAGGAAGAACCGGGTGCGGAATTTCGGTACCGGGAGCGCACCGGGAGCGTGGATTCGACCTCTCGTTCAGCTGTCGGGGTCCCGGCATGTTCCCGGATCCCACCCTGCCGCACCGCTCCCCGCTCACAAACCCCCACACCCGCGACCCCCGGTGTCCCCCCCCCGCCATTACCGCACCGGGGCCACACCGGGACCGGTCCCTGCTGTCCCCGGACCGGGGTACCCGGCCTCACCCACCGGCCTCAGCCCCACGCTCCCAGCTCCGCCGGACCCCCGGCCCGGTGCTTGCCCCCGTGACCTCCCCCCGTGACCCCCCGTGACCCCCCCGTGACCCCCGGTACCGGCACCGGCACCGGGCGCTAACCGCTGTCCCCGCACCCCGGTCCCGGTCTCCGCTCCGATCCCCGACCCCCACAATCCTCACCGCGGTCGTTTTTTACTGAAATTCCTTTATTTTCACTCATCCCGCGCGACCCCCGGGGCCGGGGGCGATCCCTGAGCGGGGGCTCCCCCCCCCCACACCCCAAAACCGGGGGGAAACCCCCAAAAACCGGGGGGAAACCCCCAAAACCCGGGAAAAAAAAATCCCCAAAATGGGGAGAGAACCCCCCAAAAACCGGGGAGAACCCCCCCAAAAAACGGGAAAAAAACCCCAAAAAAACCGGGAAAAAAAAAAAACCAAAAAAAGGGAGAAACCCCCCCAAAAAAACGGGGAGAAACCCCCCAAAAAACGGATCCCGGCTGAGGGGGGGGGGGGGGACACCCCAAACCTTCACTCAGTGGGGAGCCCCGAAAATGAGTCTGGGGTCCTTCAGAAATCCCCTCTGCTGCCCCCCAGGCAGCGCGGGGGGGGCTCAAGGGACCCCAAAATCCCCCCGGGGACCCCAAAATCCCCCCGGGGACCCCAAAACCCCCCCGGGGATCCCAAAATTCTCCCGGGGACCCCAAAACCCCCCCAGGGATTTGGGGAGCGCCTTCAGTGAGTGGAAGGGGGAGGAAAGAAATAATGGAGGGGTCTCCGGGGGGTCCCCCTCCCCACCTGAGCGGGCTAAGCTCATCCCCCCCCCAAAAAAAAAAAAAAAAAATAGGGGAGGGGCTGAGCGCTGAGACCCCCGCCCCAAAAATAAAAAATAAAATAAAATAAAATAAAAATTTAAAAAAAAATTTTAAAAAAATTAAATTAAAATAAAACAAAATAAAATAAAATAAAATAAAATAAAATAAAGTGAAATAAAATAAAATAAAATAAAATAAAATAAAATAAAATAAAATAAAATAAAATAAAATAAAATGAAATAAAATAAAATAAAGTGAAATAAAATAAAATAAAATAAAATAAAATAAAATAAAATAAATAAAATGAAATGAAATAAAATAAAATAAAGTGAAATCAAATCAAATCAAATAAAGTGAAATAAAATAAAATAAAATAAAGTGAAATAAAATAAAATGAAATGAAATAAAATAAAATAAAATAAAATAAAATAAAATAAAATAAAATAAAATAAAGTGAAATAAAATAAAATAAAATAAAGTGAAATAAAATAAAACAAAATAAAATAAAATAAAATAAAATAAAATAAAACAAAATAAAATAAAATAAAATAAAGTGAAATAAAATAAAATGAAATAAAATGAAATAAAATAAAATAAAATAAAATAAAGTGAAATAAAATAAAATAAAATAAAGTGAAATAAAATAAAATGAAATGAAATGAAATAAAATAAAATAAATAAAATAAAATAAAATAAAATGAAATAAAATAAAATGAAATAAAATAAAATAAAATAAAGTGAAATAAAATAAAATAAAATGAAATAAAATAAAATAAAATAAAATAAAATAAAGTGAAATCAAACAAAATAAAATAAAATAAAATAAAATAAAATAAAATAAAATAAAATAAAATAAAATAAAATAAAATAAAATAAAATAAAATAATAAAATAAAATAAAACCCACAGCAGCTCCTCCCTTTGGGGGGGGGGTGGATCCTTCATCTTCAGCGCGAGCCCCCCCCACATTGAGGCGGGGTCCCGAGGGGGGGTCGCGGGGCGGGGAGGGGTCCCGGATTGTGAGGAGGGGGTCCCCTAAGTCCTGCGGGGGTCGCTCTTGGCGAAGAGGCGGCTGTGCCAGTAGTCGGGGTTGTCGAAGGCGCAGTCCGAGGCCTCGAGGCTCCGCAGGGGCTTCATGGGGGTCGCGGGGGCGAGCTGGGGGTGGGCGGGGGGCAGCACCGCCTCCATCTCCTCGTAGCCCTGCTCCTCCTCCTCCTCCCGCCCCCGGGCGGGGGTCGCGGGGGGCAGCGAGCGGCTGAGCCGCGGCTGTTTGTTCATGTATTCGTAATCTTCATCTTCATCATCATCGTCATCACCATCCTCGGCGGCCCCCCGGGGGTTTTGGGTGGGGGGTCCCGCGGGGTCCGAGGTCACCTCCATGTACTCGTAGCCCAGTTCTTCCAGGGAGGCCGGGCGGGGCTGGGGGGAGACCCCCGGGGGTCGCCGGTTCATGTATTCGTACTCTTCCTCCTCCTCCTCCTCCTCTTCCTCGCGCGCGGCCGGCGCCGAGCCCCCCGGGGGGTCTGGGGGGGGCGCACAGAGGTCAGGGACCCCCCCCCCCAGAACCGAGCCGGGGTGGGGGGCTTCACCCCCGCTCAGCCCGGCCCGGAAGGATGAAGGAGCAGCCCCAAAATGATCCAAAAAACCCAAAAAAACCCCAAAAAAAACCCAAAAAAGGGGATGGAACACCCCGAAAACCTAAAAAATGGGGGTGGAACACCCCAAAAACCCAAAAAATGGGGGTGGAACATCCCAAAAAACGGGGGTGGAACACCCAAAAAAACCAAAAAGAGGGGTGGAACACCCTGAAACCCAAAAAAACGGGGGTGGGACCCCCAAGAAACGGGGGTGGAACCCCCAAAAACTCCAAAAAACGGGGGTGGAACACCCCAAAAACAAAAAAACGGGGGTGGAACACCCCGAAAACCAAAAAAAAGGGGGTGGAACACCCCGAAAACCCCAAAAAAATGGGGGTGGAACCCCCAAAAAACGGGGGTGGAGCACCCCAAAAACTCAAAAAAACGGGGATGGAGCACCCGAGAACTCAAAAAAATGGGGGTGGAACACCCAAAAAAAACCAAAAAGGGGGGTGGAACACCCCAAAAACCCCCAAAAACAGGGGTGGAACACCCCAAAACCGAGGGTGGAACACCCCAAAAACCCCCAAAAATGGGGGTTCCACCCCGGAGGCACAGGAACCCCCAAAATTAGGGGATGGACCCCCCCCCAGAGGCACAGGAGACCCCAAACCCTGCGGGATGGGACCCCCACAAAGCCCCCCACGGGTGAGGAAAACCCCAAAATCCAACCCAAAGGGATGAGACCCCCCCCCTCCCCAAGCCCCCCAGCCCCACCCCAGCAGGGTGGGACCCCCATAAAGCCCCCCACGGATGAGAGGACCCCCAAAAACCGGCCCCAACCGGACAGAACCCCCCTCCCCAAGCCCCCCAGCCCCATCCCAGCGGGATGAGACCCCCACAAAAGGACCCCCATGGATGCGGGGAGCCCCAAAACCTGATCCAAGAGGATGAGACCCCCCCTCCCCAAGACCCCCAGACCCTGTCCAAAGAGACAGAACCGCCCCAAAAGGACCCCCACGGATGAGAGGACCCCCAAAAACCGGCCCCAACCGGACAGACCCCCCCTCCCCAAGCCCCCCAGCCCCACCCCAGCAGGACGAGACCCCCTCAAAGCCCCCCACGGATGCGGGGAGCCCCAAAACCCGATCCAGTGGGACAAGACCCCCCCTCCCCAAGCCCCCCAGCCCCACCCCAGTAGGATCAGAACCCCCAAAGACCCCCATAGATGTGGGAGCCCCAAAACCCGATGCAAAGGAATAGGAGCCCCCTCCCCAAGACCCCCAGCCCTACCCCAGCAGGACGAGGCCCCCCCCCGCAAAGACCCCCATGGATGGGGGCAGCCCCAAAACTCACCCCAATAGGATGGGACCCCCCACTCCCCAAGACCCCCAAGGACAGCGGGAGCCCCAAAACCCAACCTGATGGAACAAGACCCCCCTCCCCAAGCCCCCCAGCCCCACCCCAGCAGGATGGGACCCCCACAAAAGGACCCCCATAGATGGGGGAGCCCCAAAACCCGATCCAAAGGAATAGGAGCCCCTCCCCAAGCCCCCAGACCCTGTCCAAAGAGACAGAACCGCCCCAAAAGGACCCCCACGGATGAGAGGACCCCCAAAACCCGACCCAAACAGACAGAACCCCCCTCCCCAAGCCCCCCAGCCCCACCCCAGCAGGACAAACCCCCCCCAAAGCCCCCTCCTCACCGCGGGGGGCGCAGCCGGGGGTGACGTAGCCGTTGGGGTCCTCGTCGGCGGGGGGCTGGGGGCCGGGGGGCGCGGGGGGCAGGCTCTCCCGCTGGGACAGGTAGGCGCTGTCCCCCCGCGAGCGCAGGCTGCGGCACAGGCTGCCCCCCAGGGACCCCCCCGAGCCCCCCAGCTCCAGCTCCGAGCCCGTGCCGCGACCCTCGGAGCACTCGGACACCGTGCGACCCCCCGAGCCCCGGCGGGGCCGCCGCGCCGGCCGCGACCCCCCGGGCTGGGGACACAGGGGAGGGGTCAGGGGGGCACCCCAAACCTGAGCCGGGACCCCAAACCTGAGCCGGGACCCCAAAACCAGCCCGGGACCCCAAACCTGACACGGGACCCCAAACCTGAGCCGGGACCCCAAAACCAGCCCGGGACCCCAAATCTGAGCCGGGACCCCAAACCTGAGCCGGGACCCCAAAACCAGCCCGGGACCCCAAACCTGAGCCGGGACCCCAAAACCAGCCCGGGACCCCAAACCTGAGCCGGGATCCCAAACCTGGCACGGGACCCCAAAACCAGCCCGGGACCCCAAACCTCACCCGGGACCCCAAACCCAGGACCCCAAACCTGACCCGGGACCCCAAAACCTGACCCGGGACCCCAAATCTGACACGGGACCCCCCGGGCTGGGGACACAGCGGGGTCAGGGGGGCACCCCAAACCTGAGCCGGGACCCCAAAACCAGCCCGGGACCCCAAATCTGACACGGGACCCCAAACCCAGGACCCCAAACCTGACCCGGGACCCCAAATCCACCTCGAGAACCCCCGGGCTGGGGACCCAGCGGGAGGGGTCAGGGGGGCACCCCAAACCTGACACGGGACCCCAAACCTGACCTGGAACCCTAAATCCGCCCCGGGACCCCAAACTTGACATGGGACCCCAAACCCAGGACCCCAAACCTGACACGGGACCCCAAAACCACCCCGGGACCCCCCGGGCTGGGGACACAGGCGGGGTCAGGGGGGCACCCCAAACCCGCCCCGGGACTCCAAACCCGCCCCGGGACCCCCCCCCCATGGGGTACTGTCACCGACAGTAAGAGGGGGGGACCCAAACGGGAACCCAACCCCGAGCCCCCCAAACCCCCCCGAGCCCCCCGAGCCCCCCGAGCCCCCCGAGCCCCCCGTACCTGGCGGGGGCAGCCCAGGCCGGGCTGGTTCATGGGGATGTACCCGGCGGGGGCGCTCAGCAGGCTGGGGCTCTGCGGGGACAGCGAGGGACACGGGGTGGCACCCAGGGGACACCGCGGGGACACCGAGGGGACACGGGGTGGCACCCAGGGGACACCGAGGGGACATGGGGGTGGCACCCAGGGGACACAGGGGACATGGGGGGACACCGAGGGGACACCGCGGGGACACGGGGTGGCACCCAGGGGACACCGAGGGACACGGGGGTGGCACCCAGGGGACACCGAGGGGACACGGGGGTGGCACCCAGGGGACACCGAGAGGACATGGGGAGGAACACGGGGTGGCACCCAGGGGACACTGAGGGGACACGGAGGTGGCACCTAGGGGACACCGAGGGGACACGGGGACACGAGGACCCCCGTCTGGTGGGGGATTGGGGGGGCTCGGGGGTTGGGTCCTGGTGTCACACAGGGGTTTGGGAGGTGACACGGGGTCCCTGGGTGTGACATTGGGTCCTGGAAGGTGACACGGGGTCCCGGGGTGTGGCACGGGGCAGGGGGGGGGCACAGGGTCCCGGAACATGACGTGGGGTCCCGGGGTGTCACTGGGGGTCCCGGGGTGTCCCACAGTGTCCCCCGATGTCACTCGGGGTCCCGGGGTGTCACTGGGGGTCCCGGGGTGTCCCACAGTGTCCCCCGATGTCACTCGGGGTCCCGGGGTGTCCCACAAGCTCTCCCAGCCCCAAGCCCCCCAGGAGGGTGGGCTCTGGACCCCCCCCTTGCTCTGCCCCCCCAGCTCCCCCTCCCCATCCTGCCAGGACCCCCAATCCCCCCCAGACCTCCTGACCCCCCAATCCCCCCCGATCCCCCCCAGACCCCTAATGCCCCACATCCCCCAATCCCCCCCGATCCCCCCGAGCCCCCCCAGATCCCCCCAATCCCCCTGACCCCCCAATCCCCCCCGATCCCCCCCTGACCCCCCAATCCCCCCCAGACCCCTAATGCCCCACATCCCCCAATCCCCCCCGATCCCCCCAGACCCCCCCAGACCCCCCGATCCCCCTCAATTCCCCCGAGCCCCCAATCCCCCACAGACCCCCCAATCCCCCCCAATCCCCCCCGATCCCCCCCTGACCCCCCAATCCCCCCTGATCCCCCCCAATCCCCCCAGACCCCCCCCGACCCCCCAATCCCCCCCAGACCCCTAATGCCCCACATCCCCTGATCCCCCCGAGCCCCCCAATCCCCCCCAATCTCCCCAATCCCCCGATCCCCCCCTGACCCCCCGATCCCCCCCAGACCCCTAATGCCCCACATCCCCCAATCCCCCCCAATCCCCCCGATCCCCCAATCCCCCCCGATCCCCCGCAGACCCCCCAATCCCCCCGGATCCCCCCCAATTCCCCAATCCCCCCCAGACCCCTCATGCCCCCCGATCCCCCCCGACCCCCGCAGCCCCCCGGGGGTCTCACCCGGGCGCAGCCGCCCCTCGGGCGCTGCGGGCCCAGCCCGGGCGCGAGGCCGAAGGCCACGTCCAGCTCCTCCTCCTCCTCCTCCTCCTCCAGCTCCAGCGTCTCCACCTCGTCCAGCTCCTTGTCGCTGAGGGTGGGGGGCTCGCCGGGGGGCGCGGCCCCGCTCTCCTGCTGCGGGGGGGGTCAGGGTTGGGGTCTGGGGGGGTCCTGGGGGTCTGGGAGGGGTCTGGGGGGGTCTCACCTTGGTCACCAGGTGTGGGGAGGGGTCCTGGGTCAGGGTTGGGGGGGTCTGGGGGGTCGGGGAGTGGTTTGGGGGGGTCTGGGGGCGGTTTGGGGGGCTCACCTTGGTCACCAGGTGTGGGGAGGGGTCCCAGGTCAGGGTTGGGGGGTTTGAGGGGTCTGGGAGGGGTCTGGGGGGGAGTTTGGGGGGGTTTGGGGGGGCTCACATTGGTTGCCAGGTGTGGGGAGGGGTCCCAGGTCAGGGTTGGGGGTTTGGGGGGATCTGGAGGATTTTGGGGGGGGTCCTGGAGGCTTTGGGGGCTCACCTTGATGACCAGGTAGTGCAGGGGGGTTTTGGGAGGTCCTGGGGGGCTCACCTTGATGACCAGGTAGGGCGGGGGGGTTTGAGGGGGCCTGGGGAGGTTTGGGGGCTCTGGGGGTATTTTGTGGGGTCCTGGGGGGTCTGGGGGTCCCGGGGGGCTCACCTTGATGACCAGGTAGCGCGGGGGGTTCTGGGGGGGTTCTGGGGAGGTTTGGGGGGGGTTTTGGGGGGGTTTTGGGGGTCCCGGGGGGCTCACCTTGATGACCAGGTAGCGCGGGGGGTTTGGGGGGGTCAGGGGGGTTTTGGGGGGGTCTGGGGGTCCCGGGGGGCTCACCTTGATGACCAGGTAGCGCGGGGGGTCGCGGGCCATGCGCGTGAACTCGTTGGCCAGCTCCTTGAAGGTGGGGCGGATGTTCTCATCGATCATCCAGCCTGGGGGGACACGGGGACAGCGACAGTCACCGGGGGGACACCGGGGAGGGGACACCGGGGTGGGGACAGGGTCACAGTGTGAGGACACGGCCCTGGGGTGGGGACAGGGCCATGGGCGGGGACACGGACAGGACGCAGCCTGGGGAGAGCAGCAGGACCTGCCCCACCCTGGAGACAGCCCTGGGGACAACCTGGTGACAACTCTGGGGACACCCTGGTGATAGCTCTGGGGACACCCTGGTGGCAGCTCTGGTGGCAGCTCTGGGGACACCCTGGTGACACCCTGGGGACACCATGGTGGCAGCTCTGGTGACACCACGGTGATAGCCTGGGGACACCCTGGTGGCAGCTCTGGGGACAGCAGCAGGAGCCTGCCAGCCCTGGTGGCAGCTCTGGGGACAGCCCTGTGGCAGCCCTGGTGGCAGCTCTGGGGACACCACGGTGATAGCCTGGGGACAGCCCTGGGGACAGACCTGAGGACAGCTCTGGGGACAGGAGCAGGACCCTGCCCAGCCCTGGGGACAGCCCTGGTGACAACCCTGGTGACAACCCTGTGGCAGCCCTGGTGACACCCTGAGGACACCCTGGTGACAGCCCTAGTGACAGCCTTGGTGACAGCCCTGGTGCCACTCTGATGGTAGCTCTGGTGACAGCCCTGGTGACAGCCCTGTCCCACCCTGGGGACACCCTGGGGACACCCTGGTGAAAGCCTGGGGACAGCCCTGGTGGCAGCCCTGGTGACACCGTGGTGGCACACTGGTGGCAGCCCTGGTGGCAGCCCTGGTGACACTCTGGTGGCACACTGGTGACACCGTGGTGGCAGTGCTGTGACAGCCCTGGTGACACCGTGGTGACACCGTGGTGACAGCCCTGGGGACATCCTGGGGACACCCTGGTGAAAGCCTGGGGACAGCCCTGGTGACAGCCCTGGTGCCACGCTGGTGACACCCTGGTGACACGCTGGTGGCAGCCCTGGTGACAGCCCGGTGGCAGCCCTGGTGGCACGCTGGTGACACCGTGGTGGCACACTGGTGGCAGCCCTGGTGACAGCCCGGTGGCAGCCCTGGTGACAGCCCGGTGGCACGCCGGTGGCAGCCGGTGGCGCTCACATTTCACCATCACCATGTAGACGTCGATGGTGCAGATCTGCGGCTGCGAGAGCCGCTCGCCCTTCTCCAGCAGGTCCGGCACCTCGGCCAGGCGGATCCCGGCGTACGGCTCGGCCCCGAACGTCATCATCTCCCACAGCGTCACCCCTGGGGACACCGGGACACCCTGTGAGCCACGGGACACCGGGGACACTGGGGACAATGGGGACACTGGGGACAGCCCGGCCAGGCGGATCCCGGTTCATGGCTCGGCCCCGAACGTCATCATCTCCCACAGCGTCACCCCTGGGGACACCGGGACACCGGGGACACCCGTGAGCTATGGGACACTGGGGACACCGGGGACAGCCATGAGCCATGGGGACACGGGGACAGCCATGAGCCACGGGACACTGGGGACATTGGGGACACTGGGGACAGCCATGACACCAGGGACAGCCCAGCCAGGTGGATCCCGGCGTACGGCTCGGCCCCGAACGTCATCATCTCCCACAGCGTCACCCCTGGGGACACGGGGACACCCGTGAGCCATGGGGACAGCAATGACACCAGGGACACTAGGGACAATGGGGACACCGGGGACAGCCGTGAGCCCTGGGGACAGCAATGACACTGGGGACACTGGGGACACTGGGGACACCAGGGACACCGGGGACACTGGGGACACGGGGACACTGGAGACACGGGGGACACCGGGACACTGAGGACAGAGGGGACAATGGGGACAGCGGGGACAGCGGTGGCTCACCGTAGCTCCAGACGTCGCTCTGGTGCGTGTACTTGCCGAAGTGGATGCTCTCCAGGGCCATCCACTTGATGGGCGTCTGCGGGAAAGGGACAACCGTGGGGACACCGTGGGGACACCGTGGGGACACCATGGGGACAGCGAGGGGACACCATGGGGACAACAGGGGGACACGGGCACAACCGTGTCAGGGTGGGTGACACAGAGGGGATGGGACAGTCCTGGGCACTGGGGACATGAAGGGATTGGGGTTCAAGGGGCCCCAGGGGTACTGAGGGGGTGACATGGATGGCATTTGGGGTGGCACCGATGCCATTTGAGGTGACACTGATGCCATTTGGGTGCCATTTCATGTGACACCAATACCATTGAGTGTCACACTGATGCCATTTGAGGGTCCCACTGATGCCATTTGGTGTGACACCAATGCCATTTGGGTGCCATTTGAGGTGCCACCAATGCATTTGAGGTGCCACCAATGCCATTGGGTGTGACACCAATGCCATTTGGATGTCACACCGATGCCATTGTGTGTGGCACTGATGCCATTTGAGGTGCCACCAATGCCGTTGGGTGTGACACCGATGCCACTTGGGTGCCATTGGGTGCGACATTGATGCCACTTGGGTGCCATTTGGGGTGACACCGATGCCATTTGGGGGTCCCACCAATGCCATTGGATGTCACACCGATGCCATTAGGCGTGTCCCAGAGTGGGTGACACTGATGCCACTTGGGGTGACACCAATGCCCCTTGGGGGTCCCACCAATGCCATTGGGGTGCCATTTGAGGTGCCACTAATACCATTGGGGGTGTCCCAGAGTGGGTGACACCGATGCCACTTGGGTGCCATTGTGTGTGACACTGATGCCATTGGGGGTGTCCCAGAGTGGGTGACAGATGCCATTTGAGGTGCCACCAATGCCATTTGGGGGTCCCACCAATGCCATTGGGGGTGTCCCAGAGTGGGTGACAGATGCCATTTGAGGTGCCACCAATGCCATTTGGGGGTCCCACCAATGCCATTGGGGGTGTCCCAGAGTGGGTGACACCGATGCCATTTGAGGTGCCACCAATGCCACTGGATGTCACACCAATGCCACTTGGGTGCCTTTTGAGGTGCCACTGATGCCCCTTGGGGGTCCCACCGATGCCATTAGGGGTGTCCCAGAGTGGGTGACATTGATGCGTTTTGGGGGTGACACTGATGCCATTGGATGTGACATCGATGCCATTTGGGTGCCATTTGGGGATCCCACCAATGCCATTGGGGGTGTCCCAAAGTGGGTGACACCGATGCCATTTGGGTGTCCCACCGATGCCCTTGGGTGCCATTTGGGGTGACACCGATGCCATTGGGGTCCCACTGATGCCCTTGGGTGCCATTTGAGGTGACACTGATGCCATTTGGGTGCCACACCGATGCCCCTGGGGGTCCCACCGATGCCATTTGGGGGTCCCACCAATGCCATTGGGGGTGTCCCAGAGTGGGTGACACCGATGCCATTTGAGGCGCCACCGATGCCATTTGGGGGTCCCACCGATGCCCCTGGGGGTCCCACCGATGCCATTTGGGGGTCCCAGCCCCGGCCCCCGCCCACCTTGACCTCGTTGTAGAAGTATTTCTTGTCGTCGGGGTAGAGCAGGTCGGCGATGCCGAAATCGGCCACCTGCGCCTGGCTGGGCGACTTGAGCAGCACGTTCCGGGCTGCCAGGTTCCTGTGCACCATGCGGTGCTCCTCCAGGTAGTACATCCCCTGAAAAATGGAAATAAATATTATTTTTAAATATAATTTTAATTTATTGATTGATTTATTTAATGTATTTATTATAGCTATTAATATTGGCTATATATTTTGTTATATCTAATATAACAGGCAGGTTCCTGTGCACCATGCGGTGCTCCTCCAGGTAGCACATCCCCTGAAAATGGGAATAAATATTAATTTTTAATATAATTTTAATTTATTCATTTAATTGTTTTAATATATTTATTATATCTATGTCATATTGGTTATATATTGTATAATATCTAATATAACAGGCAGGTTCCTGTGCACCATGCGGTGCTCCTCCAGGTAGCACATCCCCTGAAAATGGGAATAAAGATGATTTTTAAATATAATTTTAATTTATTTATTTAATAGATTTGTTATATGTATATATTATTGGTTATGTATTGTATAATATGTAACATATAATATAACAGGAAGGTTCCTGTGCACCATGCGGTGCTCCTCCAGGTAGTACATCCCCTGAAAATGGGAATAAATATTAATTTTTAATATAATTTTTATTGATTGATTAATTTATTTAATGTATTTATTATATCTATGTAATATTGGTTATATATTGAATAATGTATAATATAACAGGCAGGTTTCTGTGCACCATGCGGTGCTCCTGCAGGTAATACATCCCCTAAACATGGGGAGAAATTTTAATTTTTAATAGAATTTTAATTTCTTTATTTAATAGATTTATTATATCTATGTAATATTGGTTATATATTGAATAATATATAATATAACAGGCAGGTTCCTGTGCACCATGCGGTGCTCCTGCAGGTAGTACATCCCCTGAAAACGGGAATAAATATTAATTTTTAATATAATTTTTATTTATTAAATGTATTTAATAGATTATATGTATATATAGTCTATAATATAACCCTTCACCCCGTGTGACCCCTGGGTTTTTAGGATGCAGGAACACCCAGGATCCCCCCAAACCCCTCACCCCGTGTGACCCCTGGGTTCTCAGGATGCTCAGGACCCCCCCAGACCCCTCACCCCGTGTGACCCCTGGGTTTTTAGGATGCAGGAAGGTGCAAAAGCCCCCCCAGACCCCTCACCCCGTGTGCCCCCGGGGTTCTCAGGGCGCTCGGGACCCCCCCAAACCCCTCACCCCGTGTGACCCCTGGGTTTCTAGGATGGAAGGAACACCCAGGACCCCCCCAAACCCCTCACCCCGTGTGACCCCTGGGTTCTCAGGGTGCTCAGGATCCCCCCAGACCCCTCACCCCGTGTGCCCCTGGGTTCTCAGGATGCTCAGGACCCCCCCAGACCCCTCACCCCGTGTGACCCCTGGGTTTTTAGGATGCAGGAAGGTGCAAAAGCCCCCCCAGACCCCTCACCCCGTGTGCCCCCTGGGTTCTCAGGGCGCTCAAGACCCCCCCAAACCCCTCACCCCGTGTGCCCCTGGGTTCTCAGGACGCTCAGGACCCCCCCAGACCCCTCACCCCGTGTGCCCCCTGGGTTTCTAGGATCGAAGGAACACCCAGGACCCCCCCAGACCCCTCACCCCGTGTGACCCCTGGGTTTTTAGGACACTCAGGACCCCCCCAGACCCCTCACCCCGTGTGACCCCTGGGTTTTTAGGACACTCAGGATCCCCCCAGACCCCTCACCCCGTGTGCCCCTGGGTTTTTAGGACACTCAGGACCCCCCCAGACCCCTCACCCCGTGTGCCCCTGGGTTTTTAGGACACTCAGGATCCCCCCAGACCCCTCACCCCGTGTGACCCCTGGGTTTTTAGGATGCAGGAAGGTGCAAAAGCCCCCCCAAACCCCTCACCCCGTGTGCCCCTGGGTTCTCAGGGCGCTCGGGACCCCCCCAGACCCCTCACCCCGTGTGCCCCTGGGTTTCTAGGATGGAAGGAACACCCAGAACCCCCCCAAACCCCTCACCCCGTGTGCCCCTGGGTTCTCAGGGCGCTCAGGACCCCCCCAGACCCCTCACCCCGTGTGCCCCTGGGTTCTCAGGGCGCTCGGGACCCCCCCAGACCCCTCACCCCGTGTGCCCCTGGGTTCTCAGGACACTCAGGATCCCCCCAACCCCCTCACCCCTGTGCCCCCCGGGTTTCTAGAATGGAAGGAACACCCAGGATCCCCCCAGACCCCTCACCCCGTGTGCCCTGGGGTTCTCAGGGCGCTCAGGACCCCCCCAGACCCCTCACCCCGTGTGCCCCCTGGGTTCTCAGGACGCTCAGGACCCCCCCAAACCCCTAACCCTGTGTGCCCCCCGGGTTCTCAGGGCGCTCGGGACCCCCCCCAAACCCCTCACCCCGTGTGACCCCTGGGTTTTTAGGACACTCAGGGCCCCCCCAAACCCCTCACCCCGTGTGACCCCTGGGTTTTTAGGACACTCAGGGCCCCCCCAAACCCCTCACCCCGTGTGCCCCCTGGGTTTTTAGGACACTCAGGACCCCCCCAAACCCCTCACCCCGTGTGACCCCTGGGTTTTTAGGACACTCAGGACCCCCCCAGACCCCTCACCCCGTGTGCCCCTGGGTTCTCAGGGCGCTCGGGACCCCCCCAGACCCCTCACCCCGTGTGCCCCCGGGTTCTCAGGGCGCTCGGGACCCCCCCAGACCCCTCACCCCGTGTGCCCCGGGGTTCTCAGGGCGCTCGGGACCCCGGGCACGGCGGGCACTGACCTTGGCCACCTGCACGCACCAGTTGAGCAGCAGCTGCGGGCTGATGGCGCCGCGGTTCTTGCGCACGTAGTCGAGCAGCGAGCCCAGCGGCAGCAGCTGCGTCACCAGCTGCAGCTGCGGGCCCGGGCAGATGCCCAGCAGCCGCACGATGTACGAGTGCTCCAGGCTGCCGATGGCCAGCATGTGCTGGGGGGCACGGCGTCAGCACCCCCGCCGCGTGCCCGGGGCGCCGCCGATACGGGGGGGCACCCGGGGCACCCCCAGAGCGCCCCCAAACATCCCCAGATACAGGGGGACACCCAGAGCACCCCCAGAGCGCCCCCAAACATCCCCAGATACAGGAGGACACCCAGAGCACCCCCAGAGTGTGGCCACAGCACCCCCAGAGTGTGCCCAGGGCGCCGCGGATACGGGGGGGCACCCAGAGCACCCCCAGAGCACCCCCAAACATCCCCAGCTATAGGGGGACAGCCAGAGCATCCCTGGAGCACCCCCCGAGTGTGCCCGGGGTGCCACAGATACAGGGGGACACCCGGAGCACCCCTGGAGCGCTCCCACAGAACCCCCACACCACCCCCTGAGTGTGCCCGGGGCACCCCGGATACAGAGGGACACCCGGAGCACCCCCACAACACCCCCAGAGCACCCCCAAACATCCCCAGATACAGGGGGACACCCGGGGCACCCCCAGAGCACCCCCACAGCACCCCCAGAGCACCCCAAAACATCCCCAGATACAGGGGGACACCCGGGGCACCCCCAGAGTGTGGCCACAGCAGCCCCAGAGTGTGCCCGGGGCGCCGCAGATACAGGGGGGCACCCAGAGCACCCCCAGAGCACCCCCAAACATCCCCAGCTATAGGGGGACAGCCAGAGCATCCCTGGAGCACCCCCCGAGTGTGCCCGGGGTGCCACAGATACAGGGGGGCACCCGGGGCACCCCTGGAGCGCCCCCACAGAACCCCCACACCACCCCCTGAGTGTGCCCGGGGCACCCCGGATACAGGGGGACACCCAGAGCACCCCCACAGCACCCCCAAACATCCTCAGATACAGGGGGACACCCGGAGCACCCCCAGAGCACCCCCAAACATCCCCAGATACAGGGGGGCACCCGGGGCACCCCCAGAGCACCCCCAAACATCCCCAGATACAGGGGGGCACCCGGGGCACCCCCAGAGCACCCCAAAACATCCCCAGATACAGGGGGGCACCCGGGGCACCCCCAGAGTGTCCCCATGGCACCCCAGATCCAGGGGACACCCAGAACACCCCCAGAGCACCCCCAAACATCCCCAGATACAGGGGGGCAGCCGGGGCACCCCCAGAGCACCCCAAAACATCCCCAGATATAGGGGGACACCCAGAGCATCCCTGGAGCACCCCCACAGCACCCCCGAGTGTCCCTGGGGTGCCACGGATACAGGGGGGCACCCGGGGCACCCCCAGAGTGTCCCCATGGCACCCCAGATCCAGGGGACACCCAGAACACCCCCAGAGCACCCCCAAACATCCCCAGCTATAGGGGGACACCCAGAGCACCCCCAGAGTGTGCCCAGTGTACCCCAAATCCAGGGCACCCCCAGAGCACCCCCGGAGTGTCCCCAAACCTCCCTGGCTGCAGGGGGACACCTGGAACCCCTCCCCTGACCTCAGCGAGGACCCCCCAGAGCACCCCCAAACCCCCCCATGGCCGGCCCTGGAGCACCCCCAGACCACCCAGACCCCCCAGACACCCCCAGCCCCAGAGGGGACCCCCAGACCCCCCAGCCCCAGGGGGACCCCCAGCCCCAGAGGGGACCCCCAGACCCCCCAGCCCCCAGGGACCCCCGGACACCCCCAGCCCCAGAGAGGACCCCCCGGACCCCGGGGACCCCCGGACCCCCCAGTCCTTGGGGACCCCCGGACCCCCCGGTGCCCGCACTCACGTCGGTGACGGCGTGGAAGGATTGCTGCCCGCTCCAGCCCTGGATCACCTTGATGCTCACCGGGATCTTGATGGAATCCCCGTCCGGGATCCAGATCCCCTGCGGGATCGGGATCAGTGGGGTCAGTGGGGTCAGTGGGATTTGGGATTGATGGGATGGGATGGGATGGGATGGGATCAATGGGATCAATGGGATGGGATGGGACTGATGAGACTGATGGGATCGATGGGATTTATGGGGTGGGATTTGGGAGATGGGATGGAGTGGGATGGGATTGATGAGATTAATGGTATTAATGGGATTTATGGGATTTGGAATGGGATTTATGGGATGGGATCAATGGGATCAATGGGATTTATGGGATCGATTGGATTTTTGGGATGGGTGTGATTTATGGGATGGATGGGATTTGTGATGGGATGAGACGGGATAAAACAGGATGGGATTGATGGGATGAAATCAATGGGATTGATGGGATGGATGGCATTTGGGATGGGATCAATGGGATGGGATTTATGGGATCAATGGGATCAATGGGGTGGGATTGATGGGATCAATGGGATGGAATGAGATCAGTGGGATGGGATTGATGGGATGGGATTGATGGGATGGGATTGATGGGATGGATGGCATTTGGGATGGGATCAATGGGATGGGATTTATGGGATCAATGGGATCAATGGGGTGGGATTGATGGGATCAATGGGATGGAACGAGATCAATGGGATCAATGGGATGGGATTGATGGGATGGGATTGATGGGACGGATGGCATTTGGGATGGGATCAATGGGATTTCTGGGATGCCCCCAGCCCCTCCCCAAGCCCCACCTTGTGCACGGTGCCGAAGACGCCGGAGCCCAGGACCTTGAGGCGCTTCAGCTCCGACTCCTTGAAGATCCGGGCCAGGACCTTGTTGGCTTTCTCACTGGGGTCCAGCGGCTCCAGGCTCTGCGGGACACGGCTGGCAATGGGGACGGGGACAGGGACAGGGACAGGGACACGGCGTGGGGATGGGGACAGGGACATGGCATGGGGACAGGGACACGGCTGGCAATGGGGACGGGGACAGGGACACGGCGTGGGGACAGGGACAGGGACACGGCATGGGGACAGGGACAGGGACACGGCATGGCAACGGGATGGGAACAGGGACACAGCGTGGCAAAGGGGACGGGATGGGGACATGGTGTGCGAATGGGGGACAGGGACGGTGACAGGGATGTGGCGTGGGAACAGGGACAGGGACAGGGACATGGCGTGGCAACAGGATGGGGATGAGGATGGGACAGAGATGGGAACGGGGACAGGTACAGGGACGGGGACAGGGACAGAGGGAGGAGGATGGAGAGCGGCTGGGATGGAAGCAGAGCTGGGGCTGGACGGGGACCGGGCTGCCCCGGTGGGACACAGGACCCGCCCCCTCCCCGCCGCCCCGGTGCCCCTCCCGGTGCCGCTCCCGGTGCCGCTCCCGGTTCCGCTCCCGGTGCAGCTCCGGTGTCCCGGCTGACCTCGCCCCGCTCCAGGTAGCGCCGCATCGCCCGTTTCTTCTGGATCTTCTTGCCCCGCCAGTAGAGCAGCGCCAGCAGCACCAGCGAGCACGAGAGGAACACGGCCCCGACCACCATGACCGCGATCAGCGTCGGGGCGCGCCTGCGGCACCGGGAACCGGCGGGAACGGGAACGGGGATGGGAACGGGGATGGGAACAGGAACGGGAACCGGGCGGGAACGGGAATGGGAACGGGAACGGAAACGGGGATGGGAACGGGAACAGGAACGGGGATGGGAGTGGGAATGGGAATGGGAATAGGAACGGGAACGGGAATGGGAACCGGGCGGGACCGGGCGGGAACGGGGATGGGAATGGGAACCGGGCGGGAACGGGAACAGGAACGGGGACGGGGATGGGAACGGGAATGGGGATGGGAACGGGGACGGGGATGGGAACGGAAACGGGGATGGGAACGGGAACGGGAATGGGAACGGGGACGGGGACGGGAACGGGGACGGGAATGGGAACGGGAACGGGAATGGGAACGGGAACGGGGACGGGAATGGGAACGGGAACGGGAATGGGAACGGGGACGGGGATGGGAACGGGAACCGAGCGGGAACGGGGCGAGAACGGGGATGGGAACGGGAACGGGATGGAAACGGGGCGGGAACAGGAATGGGAACGGGAATAGGAACAGGAACGGGGACGAGAACGGGGATGGAGATGGGGACAGGGACGGGACCGAGATGGGGACGGGGATGAGGAACGGGGACAGGGATGGGGACGGGGGACGTGGGAAAGCACAGGGTTAGGGTCCCCGCAGCACCCCGGGGTCCCTGTGACCCCCCCGGGATGTCCCCGCAGCCCCCCCCGGGATGTCCCCACACCTCCAGGGATGTCCCCACAGCCCCAGGATGTCCACACAGCCCCCCCAGGGTCCCCACAGCCCCCCAGGGTCCCCGAAGCCCCCCCAGGGTCCCCGCAGCCCCCCCGGGATGCCCCGACCCCCCCGCGGTACCTGGACACGGGCAGGGTGTCCCCCAGGCAGTCCCGCAGCAGCGGCCCCACGCACCTGTGGGGGGGGGGGACACGGGGGTCAGCCCGGGGGGACCCCCCGGCGGAGAGCCGGGATCCCAACTTGTGCCCTGCGGGGTCCCCAGACCCCCAACCTGCCCCGGACGAGGTCTCAGGACCCTCAGCCTGCCCCTCGTGGGGTCCCCAGAGCCCAAAATGTGAGGTCCTGAGTCCCCCAAATGATGTCCTGAGCCCCCCACTCTGACCCCAGTGATACCCCAAGACCCCCACCCTCCTCCCAAAGAGGTTTTGGGACCCCACCCTCGTCCCAAAGAGGTTTTTGGACCCCCACTCTCCTCCCAAAGAGGTTTTAGGACCCCCACTCTCCTCCCAAGGATCTTTTGAGACCCCCACCCTCCTCCCAAAGAGCTTTTGGGACCCCCATTTTGCCCCCATTGATACCCCAAGACCCCCACCCTTCTCCCAAAGAGCTTTTTAGGACCCCCACTCTCCTCCCAAAGGGCTTTTGGGACCCCCACCCTCCTCCCACAGATCTTTAGGGACCCCCACCCTCCTCCCAACGATCTTTTGAGACCCTCACCCAGCTCCCAAAGATCTTTAGGGCCCCCCACCATCCTCCCCAAGACCTTTAGGGCCCCCCACCCCTCCCTCCACACCCTCCCGCGCCCCTCCCCCACCCCCCCCACGCCATCCCGCCCCCACAACCCCCCCGTGCCCCCCCCAAACCCCCCTCCCGGGCCGCCCCCGCGCCCCCCGGGCCGGACGCACCCCCGGGTGCAGTTCTCGTGGCAGGGCCGGCACTCGCGGCTGCCGTCGGGGAATTTGTAGATGGGGCCGCGCTCGCCCAGGACGCCCTCGGGGCATCGCTCCACGCAGTGCGGCCCGTCGCGATAGTGGGCGCAGCGCGTGCACGTGTCGGCACCCTGCGGGGTGAGGGGGGGGTTGTGACAGGGTGGGGACACCGCGGGGACACCGGGGGGACGCGGCCGGGCCGTACCGAGCCGTTGCAGGTGGCGCCGCCGTCGATGCGCTCGCACTCCGGGTGGCACTCGGTGCATTCGCCGCCCTGCGAGAACTCCCGGGGGTCCCTGGGGGGCACAGGGGGGGTCACCGTGCCGGCCCGGCGGTGACAGGGACACCCCGGTCGTGACAATGCCATCCCGGTAGTGACAGGGACACCCCGGTCGTGACAATGCCACTCCAGCGGTGACAGGGACGCCCCGGTGGTGACAATGCCATCCCGGTGGTGACAGTGCCACCCCGATTATGACAATGTCATCCCGGTGGTGACAATGACATCCCAGTGGTGAAAATGCCACCCCGGTGGTGACAGGGACACCCCGGTGGTGACAGTGCCATCCCATTGGTCACAGGGACACCCTGGCGGTGACAATGCCATCCCGGTGGTGACAGTGCCACCCCGGTTATGACAATGTCATCCCGGTGGTGACAATGACATCCCAGTGGTGAAAATGCCACCCCGGTGGTGACAATGCCACCCCGCGGTCCGCACCAGTGCCCGGCTCACCTGGGACCCCCCATGCCCACCCCAGTGCCCACCCCGGCGGTCTCCGCAGTGCCGGTGCCCCCCCGTGCCCCCCACATCTCCAATTTCCCTGTGTCGCTCGCATCCCCCTTGTCCCCAATGTCCCCCGTGCCCCTCCTGGTCCCAGTGTCCCCTGTGCCCCCCGTGTCCCAAATGTCCTCCATGTCCCCTGTGCCCTCCTGGGCCCCCTTGCCCCTGTGCCCCTCTTGTCCCCTTTGCCCCCCCATACCCCCAATGCCCCCCGTGCCTCCTGTTCCCCCCTTACCCCCCATGTCCCCTGTCTCCCCTGTGCCCCCTTGTGCCTCCCGCACCCCCATGCCCCTCTTTCCCCCCTTACCCCCATGCCCCCCATACTCCCCATCTCCTCCATGCCCCCCTTACCCCCATACTCCCCGTGCCCCCCGTGCCCCCCGTGCCCTTCTTTCCCCCCTTACCCCCCATGCCCCCCTTACCCCCCATATCCCCCATGCCCCCTGTGCCCTCCATGCCCTCGATGTCTCCATGCCCCTCTTGTCCCCCGTGCCCCCCGTGCCCCCGTGCCCGGTGCCCGGTGCCCGCTGACCCCTGGCTGAAGCGGCAGGTGGGCACGCAGACGCCCCTCCGGCTGTAGTAGCGGCAGGACAGGCACTGCCCGGGCCCCGGGCCCCAGCAGCCCTCGGCCGAGCACAGCGGGTCACACACCTTGCCCTCTTGCTCTGGGGGACAGGGGACAGGGGTCACCGGGGGACAGGGGGGGTCACCGGGGGGACAGGGGGGCTGGGGTCACCCAGGGGGGACAGCGGGGCTGGGGGTCAGAGTGGGGCTGGGGTCACCGGGGGGACAGCGGGGTCACCCAGGGGGACAGGGGACAGCAGGGACACCCGGGGGGACAGGGGGGCTGGGGGTCAGAGTGGGGCTGGGGTCACCGGGGGGACAGCGGGGTCACCCAGGGGGACAGGGGACAGCACAGGGGTCACCGGGGGACAGCGGGGACACCGGGGGGACAGCGGGGTCACCGGGGGGACAGGGGGGCTGGGGTCACCCAGGGGGATAGGGGATAGTGGGGACAGCGGGGGGACAGGGGACAGCGGGGCTGGGGACACCCAGGGGGGACAGCGGGGCTGGGGGTCAGAGTGGGGCTGGGGTCACCCAGGGGGGACAGAGGTCACCCAGGGGGACAGCGGGGTCACTGGGGGGACAGCGGGGCTGGGGACACCCAGGGGGACAGGGGGGCTGGGGTCAGAGAGGAGCTGGGGGTCCCACTCCCCCTCCCTGTGGAAGGAGTGGGGGTTCAGTGCGGGATCTGGGGGTCCCCGTGTTCCCTCCCCTATGGGACGGACCGGGGGTCCCTGCAGGGGTCTGGGGGTCCCTGGGGGAGGATCCCACGCCCCCTCTCTGTGTAAAGAATGGGGGTTCAGTGGGGGATCTGGGGGTCCCAGTGTCTCCTCCCCTATGGGACGGACTGGGGGTCCCTGAAGGGATCTGGGGGTGCCTGGGGGGGGGGTCCCACGCCCCCTCCCTGTGTAAGGAATGGGGGTTCATTGCGGGATCTGGGGGTCCCCTCCCCTATGGGATGCACCAGGGGTCCCTGGAGGGGTCTGGGGGTGCCCGGGGGGGGGGGGGTCCCACGGGGGGTCCTACACCCCCTCCCTGTGGAAGGAATGGAGTCCTGGTGTTCCCTCCCCTATGGGACGGACCGGGGGTCCCTGGAGGTGTCTGGGGGTGCCCGGGGGGGGTTCCAAGCCCCCTCCCTTTGTAAGGAATGGGGGTTCAGTGGGGGATCTGGGGGTCCCCTCTCCTATGGGACGGACCGGGGGTCCCTGGAGGTGTCTGGGGGTGCCCGGGGGGGTCCCGCGCCCCCTCCCTGTGGAAAGGACGGACCGGGGGTCCCTGGAGGTGTCTGGGGGTGCCCGGGGGGTCCCGCGCCCCCTCCCCAGCCCGCCCCACGCACGGCACTTGCTGCGGGGCCGGTTGTTGCGGATGTCGAGGTCGGCGCGGCTGCGGCTGAGCGCGGCCCAGTGCACGGTGTGCAGGAAGCAGAGCCGCCGGTTCTCGGTGATGTACACGCGGCCCGCGCTCACCTCGCGCAGCGAGCGCAGCCCCAGCGAGGTCACGTTCTCGTTCTTCATGATCAGCAGCGAGAAACCGCGGCTGCGGGGCGGCACGGGGGAGGTCGGGGGGCTGGGGGGGCTCCGGGGGTGCTCAGGGGGCTGGGGGGGCTCCGGGAGCTGCTCCGGGGATGAGGGGATGCTCCGGGGGATGCTCCGGGGCTGGGAGTGAGGGGACGCCCCGGGAGCTGCTCCGGGGGATGTTCCGGGGATGAGGGGATGCTCCGGGAATGGGGGGATGCTCTGGAAGCTGGGGGGATGCTCCGGGGGCTGGGGGGTCTCCGGAGATGGGGGGGCTCCGGGGATGAGGGGGGATGAGGGGATGCTTCGGGAAATGGGGTGTGCTCGGGGGGCTGGGGGGGCTCCGGGAGTGAAGAAATGCTCCGGGGATGGGGGGATGCTCCGGGGGGATTCTCCGGGAAATGGGGAGTGCTCCGGGAGCCGGGGGAGTGCTCTGGGAGCTGCTCCGGGGATGAGGGGATGCTCCGGGAGTGAGGGGATGCTCCGGGAACTGCTCCGGGAATGGGGGGATGCTCCGGGAAATGGGAGTGC
Source organism: Passer domesticus (assembly GCF_036417665.1). Taxonomy (NCBI): domain Eukaryota; kingdom Metazoa; phylum Chordata; class Aves; order Passeriformes; family Passeridae; genus Passer; species Passer domesticus. Next base: position 2,946,235 of record NC_087504.1, read on the forward strand.
TCCGGGAGCTCGGGATGTTCCGGGGGATGGGGGGATGCTCCGAGGGGTGCTCAGGGAGCGGGGGGGGGTGCTCCGGGAACCGGGGGAGTGCTCTGGGAGCTGCTCCGGGAGTGAAGAAATGCTCCGGGAGCTGGGGGATGCTCCGGGAGCCGGGAGCTGTTCCTGGAACCAGGAGCTGCTCCGGGAGTGAGGGGATGCTCCGGGAAATTAAGGAATGCTCTGAGAGCCAGAAAATACTCCGTGAGCTGCTGCGGGAGCGGCAGAATGAGCCCCGAACGAGGGGAAGCTCCGGGAGCCGGGAGCTGCTCCTGGAACCGGGAGTGCTCCGGGAGCCGGGGGATGAACCGGGAGGATGAACCGGGGGACCGGGGGATGCTCCGAGAAGGACGGGACGCTCCCGGATACTCCAGGAGCGGGGAGGATGCGCCGGGAGCCGGGAAATGTTCTGGGATTGAGGGGATGCTCCCGGAGCTTGGGGATGAGACGGAGCCCGGGGAGAGACTCCGGGAGCGGGAGGGACGGACCGACGAACAAGGACAGGGGGACTGGGGGGCGCCGGGATGAGCAGGGATCCAGGGACGAGGGGATGTGGGGATTAGGGAAAACGGGGAATTCAGGGATTGGGGAAAATGAGGAATTCAGGGGTCGGGGATGCCGGGGAATGCAGGAATTAGGAAAAACGGGGATTGCATGGATTGGGGAAAATGGAGAATTCAGGTATTGGGGGAACGAGGAATTCAGGGATTGGGGAAAACGGGGAATTCAGGGGTCGGGGATGCAGGAATTAGGGGAAACAGGGAATTCAGAGATTGGGAAAACGGGGAATTCAGGGATCGGGGATACAGGAATTAAGGAAAACGGGGAATTCGGGGGTCGGGGATACAGGAATTAAGGAAAACGGGGAATTCGGGGGTCGGGGATACAGGAATTAGGGAAAACGGGGAATTCAAAGATTGGGAAAATGGGGAATTCAGGGGTGGGGGATGCAGGAATTAAGGAAAATGGGGAATTCAGGGGTCGGGAATGCAGGAATTAAGGAAAACGGGGAATTCAGGGGTCGGGAATGCAGGAATTAAGGAAAACGGGGAATTCAGGGGTCGGGAATGCAGGAATTAAGGAAAACGGGGAATTCAGGGGTCGGGAATGCAGGAATTAAGGAAAACGGGGAATTCAGGGGTCGGGAATGCAGGAATTAAGGAAAACGGGGAATTCAGGGGTCGGGGGTGCCCGGGAGGAGCGCGGGACGCGCGGCAGGGGCTCCTCACTTGTACAGGCTCCTTCCCCCGATGGTCTCGAGGTTGGAGAAGACGCTGAAGTTGTGCATGTGCTTGGGCCAGGACTGGATGTTCAGGTACCCTGCGGGCACACCGCGGGCTCAGCGGGGTCCCGGGGGTCTCGGGGGGCGCTCCAGGGGGGTCCCAGCCCCCCTCCTCACCCGTGATCTCCCGCACGGTGCGGAACACGTTCAGCTTCTCCGGGTCCAGCGCCGAGATGTTCCTCCAGGGGTCCCTGCGGGGCCGAAGCGTCAGCGGGGCTGGGGGCTGCACCCCCAAACCCCCCTCCCCGAGCCCCCCCAAGTTCCACCCCTCACCCCTCGAGGCCCGTGATGAGGAAGTCGAGGTTGCCCAGGATCTTGGTGCAGTTGATGAAGGTGTCGATGTTGCTGGAGTCCACGGTCTGGTACTTGCTGCCGGCGCCGGTGCCCTCGCAGGCTGTGGGGCGCGGGCAGGGGGTCAGGGGGGGTCCCGCAGCCCCCAGACCCCCCTCACAGGGACCCTCACCCCCTCACCCTTGGGGCACAGCCCCGCGCAGGGCTCGCAGATCTTCAGCCCGTTCTTCTCCACCTCCATCTTGTCATTGGGGCAGGCGCGCACGCACGAGCTCTGGTCCACCACGAAGTTGTCTGGGGGGCAGCGCGGGGGTCACCCAGTGTCCCCCAAAGCCCGGGTCACCCCCCCAGAGACCCCCCGAGCCCCCCGAGCCCGACTCACGGGGGCACTGGCGCACGCAGACCCCCCCGTACTGGTACTTGGTGTCGGGGTTGGGCTCCAGCTGGAAGGTCAGCTTGTTGTAGATCAGGGGCTGCGGGCACAGCGGCACGCACGCGCCGCTGTCGTTGAAGTGCCGGCAGGCCTGCGGACGGACAGACGGACAGGTGGGCACGGGGACGGACGGAGGGACACGGGGACAGGGGGTGGACACAGCCATGGACACAGGGATGGGCACAGGGATGGACAGATGGACATGGGGATGGACACAGGGATGGGTTCAGCGGCACGCACGCGCTGCTGTCATTGAAGTGGCGGCAGGCCTGCGGACGGACAGACGGACAGGTGGGCACGGGGACGGACAGAGGGACAGATGGACACGGGGACAGGGGATGGACACGGGGATGGATGGATGGATGGATGGATGGATGGATGGATGGATGGACGGACACAGGGGTAGGTGGATGGATGACAGGCAGACAGACGGACAGATTGACATACGAAGCAGTGTATGCGCAGGGGTGGACGGACGGACAGACAGACGGACAGACGGACGAAACAGTGAGTGCGCAGGGGTGGACAGGCGGACAGACAGACGGACGGACAGACAGGCAGGCAGACAGACAGACAGACGTACGAAGCAGTACGTGTGCAGGAGTGGATGGACGGACAGGCAGACAGGCGGACAGACAGACGGACAGACGTACGAAGCAGTGTGTGCGCAGGGGCGCACAGACAGACAGACAGATGGACGGATGGACAGACGTACAAAGCAGTGGGTGCGCAGGGATGGACAGAAGGACAGACAGACAGATGTACGAAGCAGTGGGTGCGCAGGGGTGGGCAGACAGATGGATGTACAGATGGACAGAGGGACAGACAGGTGGACAGAAGGACAGATGGACAGACAGACGGACAGGTGGACGGACGGACAGACGTACGAAGCAGTGTGTGCACAGGGATGGACAGAAGGACAGACAGACGGACAGACAGATGTACAGACAGACAGGTGAACAGAAGGCAGACAGACGGACAGACGGACAGATGTACGAAGCAGTGGGTGCGCAGGGGCGCACAGACAGACAGACAGACGTACGAAGCAGTGGGTGCGCAGGGGCGCACAGACAGACAGACGGACAGACGGACAGACAGACAGACGTACGAAGCAGTGGGTGCGCAGGGGTGGATGGATGTACAGACAGATGTACAGACAGACAGGTGAACAGAAGGCAGACAGACAGACGGATGTACGAAGCAGTGGGTGCGCAGGGATGAACAGAAGGACAGACAGACGGACAGACGGACAGACGTACGAAGCAGTGTGCGCGCAGGGGTGGATGGATGTACAGACAGACGGACAGGCGGACAGACAGACGGACAGACGGATGGACGTACGAAGCAGTGGGTGCGCAGGGGCGCACAGACAGACAGACGGACAGACGGACAGACGGACGGACGTACGAAGCAGTGTGTGCGCAGGGATGAACAGAAGGACAGACAGATGGACAGGCGGACAGACAGACGGACGGACGTACGAAGCAGTGTGCACGCAGGGGTGGATGGATGTACAGACAGACGGACAGGCGGACAGACAGACGGACGGACGGACAGACGTACGAAGCAGTGCGTGTGCAGGGATGAACAGAAGGACAGACGGACAGATGGACAGACAGACAGACAGACAGGCGGACAGACAGACGGACGGACGTACGAAGCAGTGGGTGCGCAGGGGCCCGGTGCAGCCGCCCGCGCACTCCTCGTGGCAGCACTCGTTGGGCGCGCGGCCGAAGCAGCGCCCGTTGCACTGCGGGGCACAGATGGTCTTGGTCACTGCGGGGACACCGGGGGGGACACCGGGGGTCACGGGGGGGTCCGGCCCGCCCCCACAGCCCCCCCGAGACCCCCGGGACCCCCCGGTACCCCCGGTACCCCCGGTACCCACGTTTCTGGCAGTCCTCGGGGCCCGGCCCCCAGCAGTGGCCGCCGCAGCTCTCGTGGCACGGGGCACCTGAGGGACAGCACAGAGGGGTCACAGCACGGGCACCCCAAAACAGGGGGACCCCAAAACAGGGGGTGACCCCAAGGGGACCCCACAGGGACCCCAAAAAACAGGGTGACCCCACACCCAGGGGTGACCCCAAAAGGATCTCAAAGGGACCTCAAAAAACAGGGGGACACCAAAGAGACCCCACAGAGACCTCAAAAAACAGGGTGAGCCCAAAGGACCCCAAAAACAGAGGTCACCCCAAACCCAGGGATGGCCCAAAGTGACCCCAAACCAAGGGGTCACCCCAGAGTGACCCCAGCCCCAGGGGTGACCCCAAAGTGGCCCCAGACCCAGGGGTGACCCCCCAGCACCCCCAGCCTCAAGGGTGACCCCAAAATGACCCCAACCCCAGGAGTGACCCAAAGCCACCCCAAAGTCACCCCAAACCCAGGGGTGACCCCAAAGTGATCCCAAACCCAGGGGTGACCCCAAATCACCCCAAAGCCACCCCAAAGTGACCCCAGCCCGAGGGGTGACCCCAGAGTGACCCCAAACCAAGGAGTGACCCAAAGTGAGCCCAAACCAAGGGGTGACCCCAAAGCCCCAGCCCCAGGGGTGACCCCAAAGCCACCCCAAAGTGACCCCAGACCCAGGGGTGGCCCCGCAGCCCCAGAGGTGACCCCAAAGCCACCCCGCAGCCCCCCAGCCCCGCTGTCCCCGCACGCACAGCCGCGGCCGTTGTCCCTCACGAGCGGCTCCAGGCGCGTGTCCCTCATGATGTCCCTCCACTCCACGGTGTCCACGTGGCACAGCTGCGCGTTCTTCTCGATGTACACGCCCCCCGCCAGGATCTCTGCGGGGACAGGGGGTGACAGGGGGTGACAGGGGGTGACAAGGAGGGACAGACCCCCCCCAGCCCCCCTGGCAGCGCTGGGAGGGGACGGGGACCTTGGGGACCGTCCCTGCTCCAAGGGATGGCACAGGGGACATGGGGTGGCACTGCCATGGGATGGGGACCTCGGAGGGCACAGAGGGGTGGCAGTGTCCCCAACCCAGTGTGTCCCCTCTCTGTGCCAGTCCTGTGGGTGTTCCCAGCCCCCCACAGTGTCCCCAACCCCACAGTGTCCCCAAACCTGCGAAGTCCTCTCTCCATGCCAGTCCAATGGGTGTCTCAAGTTCCCCGTGATGTCCCAACCCCTCCGTGATGTCCCCAACCCCACAATGTCCTCAACCTCATGATGTCCCCAACCCCACAATGTCCCCAACCCCACAATGTCCTCAACTTCATGATGTCCCCAACCCACCCCAATGTCCCCAACCAACCGCGATGTCCCCAACCCACCATGGTGTCCCCAACCCTCCATGTCCTCAACCCCCATGGTGTCCCCATCTCCCCACAATGCCCCCAACTCTCCATGATGTCCCCAGCCCACCATGGTGTCCCCAACCCCTCCATGATGTCCCCAACCCCGTGATGTCCCCAACCCCACGGTGTCCCCAACCCCCATGGCGTCCCCATCTCCCCACAACGTCCCCAACCCCACAACGTCCCCAACCCCCTGATGTCCCCAACTCCACAATGTCCTCAACCTCACAATGTCCCCAACCCACCATGATGTCCCCAACCCCCTGCGATGTCCCCAACCCACCGCGATGTCCCCGTCTCCCCACAATGCCCCCAACCCTCCACGGTGTCCCCAACCCACTGTGATGTCCTCAACCCCATGGTGTCCCCATCTCCCCACAATGTCCCCAACCCCACAATGTCCTCAACCTCATAATGTCCCCAACCCACCCCAATGTCCCCAACGCCCCACAATGTCCCCAACCCCTCCATGATGTCCCCAACCCCACAATGTCCTCAACTCCACAATGTCCTCAACCTCATAATGTCCCCACCCCCTGTGGTGTCCCCATCTCCCCACGATGTCCTCAACCCCGCGGTGTCCCCAACCCCTCCATGATGTCCCCAGCCCCCTGCTGTCCCCAGCCCGCGGTGTCCCCGCGGTGTCCCCGCGGCGTCGCACCGGTGAGCTGGTTGAGGCCGAGCTGGCGCAGGGCGTGCGTGGTGTTGGGGTTGTAGTTGAGCAGCACGAAGAGCGCGAAGCGATCCTCGTAGAACTGCGTGCCGCGGATCACGCGCAGGTTCTGCAGCGGCAGCGCCGCGAACACGTTCATGGCGATCAGGATGTAGCCGGTCACCTCCCGGATGGTCTGCGGGGGGCTCGGGGTCACCTGCCGGCCGTGGCCACGCTCCCCGTGGGGGCTCCGGACCGCCAAACTGGCCACGTCCTGCCCTTGATGGCCACCGTCCCCATGGTGGGCATGTGACATCCAAACTGGCCACGTTCTCCTTTTGATGGCCACTGTCCCCCTTGATGGCCACATGGTGGACCTGTGACCTCAAACTGGCCATGTCCTTCACATGGTGGCCATGGCCACGCTCCCCGTGGTGGCTGCGAACCTCCAAACTGGCCATGTCCTGCCCTTGATGGCCACCGTCCCCATGGTGGAACTGTGACCTCCAAACTGGCCACGTCCTTTTGATTGCCATGGTCCCCCTGGATGGCCATTGTCCCCATGGTGGCCACATGAGGGACATGTGACATCCAAACTGGCAATGTCCTTCACATGGTGGCCATGGCCGTGGTCCCCATGGTGGCTCTGAACCTCCAAACTGGCCATGTCCTCCTTTTGATGGCCACTGTCCCCATGGTGGCTGTGTCACCAAACTGGCCATGTCCTTCACATGGTGGCCATGGCCATGGTCCCCATGGTGGCTGTGTCACCTCCAAACTGGCCACGTCCTCCTTTTGATGGCCATGGTCCCCCTTGATGGCCACTGTCCCCATGGTGGACATGTGACCTCCAAACTGGTCATGTCCTTCACATGGTGGCCATGGCCATGGTCCCCCGTGGTGGCTGCGTCACCAAACTGGCCATGTCCTCCTTTTGATGGCCATGGTCCCACGTCCACATGTCCAACTGGCCATGTCCTACACATGGTGGCCACTGTCCCCACGGTGGACGCGTGACCTCCAAACTGGCCACGTCCTCCCCGGGGTGACACCAGAGATGTCCCCTTTGAGGTCCCTGTCCCCGCTCAGCGGCCGCCCCCGCGTGTCCCCAGGGTCACCTGCAGGAAGGAGAGGTCCTGGGTGTGGTCGATGAGGACGATCTCCAGGTTGCCCATGACGATCTCGCAGTTGTTGTACATCTTGTGCAGGGTCTGGTACTGGTGCTGCGCGTCGCCCGTCACGCTCAGCCCGTTCAGCGTCCCCGCGCACACTGCGGGCACCCGCCGCGTCACCGGGGCCACCACGGGGCCACCAGGGCCACCACGGCCCCCCCGGCACCGTCACAGCAATGTCCCCTCCCAGCTGGCCATGTCGGTCACGGTCTTGGTGGTTGTGTCACCTCCTCAATGGCCATGTCATCCCCTTGGTGTCCCTTGGTGTCCCTTGATGTCCCTTGGTGTCCCTTGGACATGTCCTGCTCTTGGTGGCCATGGTGCCCATGGTAGCCCTGTCCCCTCCATGATCTCCTGGCTATGGCAGCGTCCCCATGGGGTCCCTGTCCCCTCCATGGTGTCCCCTGCAAACATCCCTCTCCCCTCCATGGCATCCCCCTCAAGGTCCCCTCCATGATGTCCCTGTCCCCTCGATGGCATCCCCCTCACGGTGTCCCCTCCACCATGTCCTTGTCCCCTCCATGGTGTGGTGCCTGTGATCCCTTCCTCCATGTCCCTGTCCCCTCCATGGCCTCCCCCTCACAGTGTCCCCTCCATGTCCCTGTCCCCTCCGTGGCATCCCCCTCACAGTGTCCCTGTCCCCTCCATGATGTCCCTGTCCCCTCCATGGTATCCTGCCCGTGGTGTCCCTGTCCCCTCCCTCCATGTCCCTGTCCCCTCCATGGCATCCCCCTCAGTGTCCCTGTCCCCTCCATGTCCCTGTCCCCTCCATGGTGTGGTGCCCGTGTCCCCTCCCTCCATGTCCCTGTCCCCCTCCATGGCATCCCCCTCAGTGTCCCTGTCCCCTCCATGGTGTCCCTGTCCCCTCCATGGCGTGCCCCTCACGGTGTCCCCTCCACGTCCTTGTCCCCCAGCCCCCGTCCCCAGCGCCGTCCCCGCCCCCCCCGGCTCCCTCCCGCGCCGCTCCCCTGCCGGTCCCTCCCGCCCGCCCGGTGCCCGAAACCGGCCGGGCGAGCCTTGCGCAAGGCGGGCGCCTCGGGCACGGCCCCCCCGCCCCGCCACGCCCGCCCCGGACTTCGGCCCCGCCGCCACCCCCCGGCCCCGGGGGTCCCCGCGGGGGCGGCGGGCGCGGGGTCCCCCCCGCTCCCGGGGGCGCACAGGGTCCCCTTTGTGCGCCGCGCCCCCTCCCCCGGCCCCCGCACAAAGCCGCGATTGTGGCGGGCGGCACCGGGGGGAGGCCGGGCCCCCCCCAAACCGGGACCCCCGGGGGCACCGAGGGGTGCGGGCCCCCCCGGACCCGCCAGACGTGACTCAGGCCCCGGCGCGGGGGGAGCGGCGCTCAAAGGCGGCTTTGTCCGGCCCGCGACCCCTCCGGGGGCGGCCGCGGAGCTCGGGGCGCGCTCGGGAAGGGCCCCCCCCGCCCCGGCCGGGCTCTCGGAGCCCCCCCCGGGGCTATAAAAAGGTCCCAGCTGCCGCGGCAGCGACCCCCCGCCCCCGCCGGCACGGGGGGGCCCGGAACGGGGGGTGCCGCGACCCCCGAGAAACACCCCCCGGGGTGTCGGGGGGCACCGTCCAGCCCTTCCCGGAGCTCTGACGGGGTCGGTGAATCATTAACGGCGGGCGCCGAGGGGTTGGGGGGCCCCGCGACCCCCGGGTGCACCTGCCCGCGGGGCGGGGGGCGATGCGGGCCCCCCCGGGCGCCGCGGCGGCGGCGGGACCGGGCGTTATCAGCGCGGGGCCCCGCCGGCAGCTCCGGCACGTCCCCGCTATCAGCGGCCAGGAATAGCACCGGGGCACCGGGGGGGCACCGGGGGGGCACCGGGAGGGGCTGGCAGCGACCTCCTGCCCCCGGCCCGGCGGCGGCACAAAGGGGGCTGTGTGCCCGGACAAAGGGGGCTCTCAGGCCCGGGGCTTCGGGGGTGCGGGGCTGGGGGCCACCCCCCGAGCTGTCCCCGAGCCCCCCTCTCTGTCCCCGAGCCCCCCGTGGTGTCCCGAGGCCCCCGAGCTGTCCCCGAGCCTCCCGAGCTGTCCCCGAGCCCCCCAGATGTCCCCGAGCCCCCCGAGCTGTCCCGAGCGCTCCAGATGTCCCCGAACCCCCCGAGGTGTCCCCGAGTCCCCCGTGGTGTCCCCGAGGCCCCCGAGCTGTCCCCAAGCCCCCCGAGCTGTCCCCCGAGCCCCCCAAATGTCCCCGTGCCGTTCCCTCTCTCGCCGTGGGACCCGAGCCCGCGGGTGACACCGAGGCGTCGCCGGTGGCACGTGGAGCGGGGGACACAGGCAGGGGTCCCCCGGGAGTGCCCCCCACCCCGGGCACCCCCGGGCACCCCCGGGCACCGCCGGGGTTTCGGGGGTGACGCCGGCCCCACCTGGCGCGCCCTGCCCTCGGTGTTTTTCCTCTCGGGATTCAAAAACAACTCCCGGGCGGCCGCGGCCCTTCCGGGGTGCCGGGGCTGCGGGGCGGGGCACGCCCGGGGGTCCCTCCGGGGGTCCCCCCCTCAAGGATCCCCCCCGGGCCCCCCTCGGGGGTCCCGCCCGGATCCCAAAGGCATCGCCGGGCCCGGCCCCGCAGCCTAAAATTAGCCCGGGGCAGCTGCGGGGCCGCAGGTGCCGGGCCCGGGAGGGGGCAGCGAGAGCGGGACCGAGCCCGGAACGGGGCACCGAGAGCGGAACCGAACCTGGAAAGGGGCACCGAGTCCCGGGACCGATCCGGGAAGCGCCACCGAGCCCGGGACCGAGCCCGGGAGGGGAACCGAGAACGAAACCGACCCTAGAAAGGGGCACCGAGAGCGGGACCGAACCCCAAGAGCGGGCACCGAGAGCGGAACCGAGTCCTGGAAAGGTGCACCGAGAACGGGACCGAGCCCGGGAGGGGCACCGAGAACGAAACGGAGCCCGGGAGGGGCACCGAGAACGAAACCGACCCTAGAAAGGGGCACCGAGAACGGGACCGAGCCCGGGAGGGGCACCGAGAACGGGACCAAACCCCAAGAGCGGGCACCGTGCCCCCGCACCGATCCCGGGAAGCGCCACCGAGCCCGGAACCGAGCCCCAGAACGGAGCACCCGAGCCCCGGGAGCGGCCACCGAGCCCCGGCGCCGCCGCAGCCGCAGTCCCGGGGAGGTTTCCGTGCCGCTCCCGGTGCCCCGGAGCCGTGCGGTTCCCCCGGGCGATCCCGGGACGCCCCCGCGGGGGATCGGGTCGGGGTCCGGTACCGGCGGGATCGGGACAGCAGCGCCGCCGCGACCCCCGAGCGCTCCCGCTCCCGCCGCCCATCCCGGGACCCCCGGTGCTCCCCCGGCTCCCCGCGCCCCGCCGGTGCCGGTGCCGGTGCTCACCTGCCTGCGCGGAGCCGGGCGCGGGGGCCGCGGAGCAGCAGCGGCAGCAGCAGCAGCAGCGCCCGGGGCCGCTCCCGGTGCCGGTGCGGCTCCATCGCGGCGCCCCGGTAGCGGCGGAGCGTGCCCGGGAATGCACCTGGCGCGGGGCCGGGCCGGGCGGGGCCGGGCCGGGGACCGGAGCGGGGGGGGGACACCCCGCGGCCCTGCCCGCCCCGCCCCGGGACCCGCCCGCCCCGCCCGGGGCACCGGCAGCGCCCCGCCCCCGCCGGGAGCGGCCCCGAGCGCCGCCCCCCAGCCCGGTCCGGCTCCCCCGGTCCCGGTCCGGCTCCCCCCGGCCCGTTCAAGTGAAGCCCCCCCACTCCCAGCCCGGTTCGGCTCCCCCGGTCCCGGTCCAAAGTTCGCCCCCCCGAGCCCCCGGTCCGGTCCCTCGGTGCCCCCCAGCCCCGGCTGTCCCGGTTCCCGGTCCCGGAGCAAATTCGCCCCTCCGAGCCCCCCCCCGAGCCCCCGGCCCGGTCCCCCGGTGCCCCCCCCCGCCCCGTTCAGATTCCCCGGTTCCGCCGCCTCCCAGTCCCGGTCCCGGTCCCGGTTCCAAGTTCGCCCCCCCCGAGCCCCCGGTGCCCCCCAGCCCCACGGAGACCCCTCCCCAAAAACGGACGGGGCGGGTTGGGAACCATTGAAGCCCCCCCCCAAAATACCGGGAGCCACGGAGAGCGCCCCCCCCCCCCAAATGCAGCTCCCAGGGTGAAGCCCCCCCCCCAACAGCCCCCAAAACGGGGGGGGGTCTGACCCCAAACACCCCAAAATGGGGAGGGGTCTGACCCCAAACTGGGATGGTCTGACCCCAAACACCCCAAAAATGGGGAAGGGTCTGACCCCAAACTGGGGAGGGGTCTGCCCCCAACACCCCCAAACTGGGGGAGGGGTCTGACCCCCCAACACCCCCAAACTGGGGAGGGGTCTGACCCCCAACACCCCCAAACTGGGGAGGGGTCTGACCCCATCCCGGCCCCCTCCCCCAGGTCGGGGCAGCTCCGGGCCCTGGGGAGGATTTGGGGAGCCCCCCCCAGGTGACCCCAAATACCCCCAGAGGTCAGAGCCCCCCCCCCATTTCCTCCCCTCCAGGGTGGGCAGCAGCCCCCAGACCCCACACTGGGGGTCCCCCAAAACCCAGAGCCAGGCTTGGAGCAGCCCCCCCCATCAAGATATGGGGTGACCCCCCCCATAGTGAGGGGGCTGAGACCCCCTCAGACCCCCCAAATCCCCCCCAGGACCCCCCAAATTGCCCTCAGGAGCCCCCAGGACCCCTCCAGGACCCCCCCCAAATCCCCCAAAGGACAGAAGCAGCTCAGGGCAGATCCTTTATTGACTCTGGGGGTCTCTGCTCCGGGGGTCCCGCGTGGGGCCGGGGTCTCCTCACATGGGCTTGGGGGGGGGGGTCGGGGGGCTGCTCCCTGCAGAGAGAAACCGAAGTTAGGGGGGGCACAGAGCCCCTGAGACCCCCCCCAAACCCTTCCAGGAACCCCCAAAACCATCTGGGACCCCTCAGGACTCCCCCATAAGCCCCCGGGACCCCTCCAGGAACCCCCAGACCCCTCCAGGACCCCCCCAGGCCTCCCCAAGGACCCTTTAAGACCCCCCAGACCCCTCTGGGACCCCTCCCCGGCCACTGAGGGCCCCCCCCCAGAACCCCCGAGACCCTTCCAGGACCCTCCCAAACACCCCTGGGACCCCCCAAATACCCCTGGGACCCCCCAGACCCAGGGCAAGGGTGGAAGTGGGGTGAGGGGGGGGTGCAGTCCAGAACCCCCCAGACCCCTCCAGGACCTTTCTAAACACCCCTGGGACCCCCCAAACCCCTCGAGGACCCCTCAGGGACACCCCCAGGCCCCTCGGGGACCCCCCCCAGACCCCCTTTGGGACCTCCCAGGACTCACAGGGGGGCGGGGGGGGCGTGCGGTCCTTGCGGGATCCTTCCAGGGACCCCCCCCCGTAACCCCCCGAGGACCCCTCCAGGAACCCCCAAACACCCCTGGACCCCCCAAACCCCTCGAGGACACCTCAGAGACCACCCCCAACCCCTCGGGGACCCCCCAGACCCCTTTGGGACCCCCCCCAGGAACTCACAGGGGGGGTGGAATCAGGGGCGGGGGCGTGCGGTCCTTGCGGGATCCTTCCAGAGACCCCCCCCCGTAACCCCCCGAGGACCCCTCTAGGAACCCCCCAAACCCCTCGGGGACCCCCCCAAACCCCTCGGGGACCCCTCAGGGACCCCCCCGGACTCACGGCGGGGCGGAAGCGGGGCGGGGGCGTGCGGTCCTTGCGGGCCTCGCGCGAGCGGTTCCGAACCACCTTGCTGTGGATGGCGCAGCTGACGCAGTAATGCAGCTTCACGTACAGCTTGGGCAGCACGTAGGCTGGGGAGGGGGAAACGGGGGTCAGGGACCCCAAAAAACACACCCAGGGACCCCAAAAACACACCCAGAGACACCAGAAACCCCCCAAAACACACCCAGGGACCTCAAAAACACCAAAAAAAAACCCCATCCAGGGATCCTAAAAACAGACCCAGAGCAGTAATGCAGCTTCACGTACAGCTTGGGCAGCACGTAGGCTGGGGAGGGGGAAACGGGGGTCAGGGACCCCAAAAACCCCCCAAAAAACACACCCAGAGACACCAGAAACCCCCCAAAACACACCCAGGGACCTCAAAAACACCAAAAAACCCCATCCAGAGATCCTAAAAACACACCCAGGGCAGTACTGCAGCTTCACGTAGAGCTTGGGCAGCACGTAGGCTGGGGAGGGGAAACGGGGGTCAGGGACCCCAAAACCCCCCCAAAAAACCCCAAAAAACCACACCCAGGGACCCCAGAAACCCCCAGGGACCCCAAAACCAGCCCCAAAAGCAGCCCCAGGGCAGTAATGCAGCTTCACGTACAGCTTGGGCAGCACGTAGGCTGGGGAGGGGGAAACGGGGGTCAGGGCCCCCAAAAACACACCCAGGGACCCCAAAAAACCCTCAAAAATACACCCAGGGACCCCAGAAACCCCAGGGACCCCAAAAAACAGCTCCAAAAGCAGCCCCAGGGCAGTACTGCAGCTTCACACACAGCCTGCTCTCTCAGGGGTGGGCAGGGGGGACAATTTTGGGGGGACAATGGGGCTGAATTTTGGGTGTATTGACAGAGGCTCTGTTTTAGGGGTACAATGGGGCTGTTTTGGAAGGGACAGGGATGATTTTTTGGGGCGAGCAGCGTGGGATATTCGGGGTGACAAAGGGACGATTTTTGGGGGTGACAAAAGGACCCTTTCCAGGGCCAGCCAGGGGCTGTTTTGGGGGGTGACAGAGGAGCCATTTTGGGGTTCCAGAGGCTCTGTTTTGGGGGAAATGGGGCTGTTTTGGAACAATTTTTTGGGGTGAGCAGGGTGAGATATTTGGGGTGACAACGGGACCATTTTTGGGGTGACCAAAGGACCTTTACCAGGTCCAAGCAGGGGCTGCTTTTGGGGGTGACAGTGGCACTGTTCTGGGGGAAAATGGGGCTGTTTTGTAAGGGACAGGAACAATTTTTTGGGGTGAGCAGGATGGAATATTTCAGGTGAGAAAGGGACAGTTTTTGGGGTGACTGAGTGAGCAAGGTCAGATCTTTTGGGGGGGTCAAAGGGGGCTCTTTTGGGGGTGACAGAAGCCCAGTTTTGGGGGTACAATGGGGCTGTTTTGGAAGGGACAGGGATGATTTTTTGGGGGGGAGCAGCATGGGATATTCGGGGTGACAACGGGACGATTTTTGGGGTGACAAAAGGACCCTTTCCAGGGCCAGCCAGGGGCTGTTTTGGGGGTGACAGAGGAGCCATTTTGGGGTTCCAGAGGCTCTGTTTTGGGGGAAATGGGGCAGTTTTGGAACAATTTTTTGGGGTGAGCAGGGTGAGATATTTGGGGGTGACAACGGGACCATTTTTGGGGTGACCAAAGGACCTTTACCAGGTCCAAGCAGGGGCTGTTTTGGGGGTGACAGGGGCATTATTTGGGGGTGACAGGGGAGCCATTTTGGGGGTGACAGAGACATTATTTGGGGGGCAAACCAGGAGCTATTTTGTAAGGAAAATGGGGCTGTTTTGGGGAGCACAGGAATATTTTTTTGGGGTATCTGAGGGTGACAACGGGACGATTTTTGGGGTGACCAAAGGACCCTTTCCAGGGCCAAGCAGGGGCTGTTTTGGGGGTGACAGGGGAGCCATTTTGGGGGTGACAGAGACATTATTTGGGGGGCAAAACAGGAGCTATTTTGTAAGGAAAATGAGGCTGTTTTGGAACAATTTTTTGGGGCGAGCAGCGTGGGATATTTGGGGCGACAAAGGGATGATTTTTGGGGTGACATAAGGACCTTTTCCAGGGCCAACCAGGGGCTGTTTTGGGGGTGACAGGGGAGCCATTTTGGGGGTGACAGAGACATTATTTGGGGGGCAAACCAGGAGCTATTTTAGGGGGAAAATGGGGCTGTTTTGGGGAGCACAGGAATATTTTTTTGGGGTATCTGTGGTGACAACGGGACGATTTTTGGGGCCGGTTTCGGGGTCCCCAGCCCCACTCACAGTCGAAGACGCTGGCCTCGGAGATGTCCCTGACAGCAGCGGCCTCCACGATGTTCCTGATGACGAATTTCTTGATGGCCTTTGTCCTTGGGCACGCAGCGGGCGCAGTTGGTGCAGCGGATGGGCTGCACGTGCCCGCGGCCCTTCTTGGCGCGCCCGTTGTTCCTCCTCTTCTTGGTCTGGGGGGGGAGCAGGGGGAGCCCAGGATCAGCACCAGAGCCCAGGATGAAACCCAGAGTTCAGGATGAACCCCAGGATCGACCCCAGATCAGCCCCAGAGCTCAGGATCAGCCCCAGAGCCCAGGATCAGCCCCAGATCAGCCCCAGAGCTCAGGATCAGCCCCAGATCAGCCCCAGAGCTCAGGATCAGCCCCAGAGCTCAGGATCAGCCCCAGGATCAACCCCAGATCAGCCCCAGAGCCCAGGATCAGCCCCAGGATCAGCCCCAGAGCCCAGGATCAGCACCAGATCAGGCCCAGAGCCCAGGATCAGCACCAGGATCAACCCAGGATCAGCCCCAGAGCCCAGGATCAGCCCCAGAGCCCAGGATCAGCCCCAGAGCCCAGGATCAGCCCCAGAGCCCAGGATCAGCCCCAGAGCCCAGGATCAGCCCCAGAGCTCAGGATCAGCCCCGGGATGAACCCAGATCAGCCCCAGAGCCAGGATCAGCCCCAGAGCTCAGGATCAGCCCCAGGATCGGCCCCAGGGAGGCCAGGATTGAGCCCAGAGAGCCCAGGATGAACCCAGAGCTCAGGATCAACCCCAGAGAGTCCAGGATCGACCCCAGGATGAACCCCAGATCAGCCCCAGAGCTCAGGATCAGCACCAGAGCCCAGGATCAGGCCCAGGATGAACCCCAAGCAGGCCAGGATCGACCCTAGAGAGCTCAGGATCAACCCCAGAGCCCAGGATCGACCCCAGGATCAACCCCAGAGCCCAGGATCGACCCCAGAGCTCAGGATCGACCCCAGGGAGGCCAGGATTGAGTCCAGGGAGCCAGGATAAACCCCAGAGCTCAGGGAGGCCAGGATCGAGCCCAGGATCAGCCCCAGATCAACCCCAGAGGCCAGGATCGACCCCAGGGAGGCCAGGATTGAGCCCAGGGAGCCCAGAGAGTCCAGGATCAACCCCAGGATCAGCCCCAGAGCTCAGGGGAGACAGAGGTAAGCCCAGGATCGACCCCAGGATCAGCCCCAAGGAGGCATGGGGGGACAGGGGGAGACCAGGATGAGCCCAGGATCAACCCCAGAGCCCAGGATCGACCCCAGAGCTCAGGATGAACCCCAGCATCAGCCCCACGGAGGCCAGGATTGAGCCCAGAGCCCAGGATCAGGCCCAGAGCTCAGGAGCAGCCCCAGGATCAAAACCAGGGAGTCCAAGGAGGACAGGACTGAGCACAGGGGGGACATGATCAACCCCAGGGGGGACAGGAATGAGCCCAGGATCAGCCCCAGAGCCCAGGATCAGCCCCAGGGCCCAGGATGAGTCCTAGGATTGACCACAGGGAGCTCCAGGACTGAGCCCAGATCAGCCCAGAGCCCAAGATCACCCCCAAATCCCCACCAAACCCCCTCCAAGACCCCCCCTCAGCACCCGCTTCCCCACACGAACCCCACACCCCTCTTCGATATCCCCTCAAATGCCCTCTAGAGACCCCAAATTCCCCCAAAATCCCCTCCAAGGCCCCCCCTGCCCCACACGAGCCCCACACCCCTCTTTGATCGCCCCCCCCCAACCCCCCCCGGGGCCCCTCCCACGCCCCCCCCGCCGCTCCCGCACCCCCCCAAGGGGCCCCTCCGAGCCCCCCCCGCCCCTCACGGGCCCCGCGCCCCTTTCCGAGCCCCCCCGGGCCCCTCGCAGCCCCCCCGGAGCCGCGCGGGCCCCGGCGGCCACGCCGCGCTCACCATGGCGGCTCTGAGGGAGAACCGGAAGAGGCGCGGCCGCAGCACCGCCGCGCTTATATCCCTCGCTGCCTCCGCCCGGCAGAGCCGCCGCCGCCGCTCCGCTCCCCGAGGAGGGCTCGCAGCCTCTCCGCCCGAGGCACCGGAGCGGGCGGGGTTGGCGGAGAGCGGCGGGAGGTGGGGGGGAATTAACGGGAGCGGTGATGGGGTAGGGACTATTTTCGCTGCGGCGGGCGGAGGGATCCGCGCCGGGCACGCGGTGAAAAAAAACCCTCCCGCGCACTGCGTGTGACGTCACCCGCAAGGCGCGCCCGCCGCGAGGGCTGCTGGGAAATGTAGTCCGGAAATGGGGGGGTCCCGGTGACGCGGGGGTGTCCCCAACCCCGGGGTCCCCAAGGCCCTTTGTCCCCTCCTGGGGACCCCCGCCCATCCCTGGGTGTCACCAGTGTGACCCCTCAAAGCCCCTGAGGGGGACCCCAGTGTCCTTTGTCCCCATTTTGTGTCCCCGTCCCCATTTCTGGGTGTCCCCAATGTCCCCTTGTCCCTCCCTGGGTGTCCCCAATGTCCCCTGTCCCCAATTCTGGGTATCCCAAATGTCCTTTGTCCCCATTCCAGGGTGTTCCCAGTGTCCCCTGTCCCCACTTGTGTCCCCAGTCTCCCCATTTCTGTGTCCTTTGTCCCATTTCTGTGTCCCCAATCTCCCCATTTCTGTCCCCATTTCTGTGTCCTTTGTCCCCATTTCTGTGTCCCCAATCTCCCCATTTCTGTCCCCATTTCTGTGTCCCCAATCTCCCCATTTCTGTCCCCATTTCTGTGTCCTTTGTCCCCATTTCTGTGTCCCCAATGTCATAATTTCTGTCCCCAGTAACCCCAATGTCCCCATTTCTGTCCCCATGTCTGTCCCCTGTCCCCATGTCTGTCCCTGTCCCCACGTCTGTCCCCACGTCTGTCCCCATGTCCCCACGTCTGTCCCCATGTCTGTCCCTGTCCCCATGTCTGTCCCCATCCCCATGTCTGTCCCCAATGTCCCCACGTCTGTCCCCAATGTCCCCACGTCTGTCCCCCATGTCTGTCCCTGTCCCCACGTCTGTCCCCATCTGTCCCTGTCCCCACGTCTGTCCCCATGTCTGTCCCTGTCCCCATTTCTCTCCCCATTTCTGTCCCCATGTCTGTCCCTGTCCCCATGTCTGTCCCCATGTCTGTCCCTGTCCCCATGTCTGTCCCCATGTCTGTCCCCGTCCCCACGTCTGTCCCCATGTCTGCCCCATGTCTGTCCCTGTCCCCATGTCTGTCCCCACGTCTGTCCCCATGTCTGTCCCCGTCCCCACGTCTGTCCCCATGTCTGTCCCTGTCCCACGTCTGTCCCCACGTCTGTCCCCAATGTCCCATGTCTGTCCCTGTCCCCACGTCTGTCCCCACGTCTGTCCCCACGTCTGTCCCCACGTCTGTCCCCAGTGTCCCACGTCTGTCCCCGGGCAGCTCAGGACTTGGGGCGCGTTACGTTTTCCCGCTTTATTGGCAAGCAGAGCCTCGGCCGGTACAGTACAAAACTTACAGTAGATCTCGTTAACAACAAACCCTTAATTACAGTATCTTACAGCTACAAAAGGGGCCAACGAAAAGGGGCCAAAACCCCACAAAAAGGGCAAAAAGGGAAATCGGGAACGCTGAAGGGGGCGGGGGTTTGGGGTATTGCACATCCGTGGTTGTTCTTCATCTGCCGGGGAAACAGAAATTACGGGAGCCAGAGGGGCAGGGACCCTGCGGGCTGGGGCTGGCGCCGGGAAACGGGGGAAAACGGGGGAAATGGGGAAAAGGGGGGAAAAAGGGAATAAAATGGGAAATAAAATGGGGAAATGGGGAAAAAAAGGGGGGAAATGGGGGGAAATGGGGAAATAAAATGGGGAAATGGGGAAAAAAAGGGGGAAATGGGGGGAAATGGGAAATAAAATGGGGAAATGGGGAAAAAAAGGGGGGAAATGGGGGGAAATGGGGGAAAAAGGAAATAAAATGGGGAAATGGGGAAAAAAAAGGGGGAAAAATGGGGAAAAATGGGGAAAAAAGGGAAATAAAATGGGGAAATGGGGAAAAAAGGGGGAAATGGGGGGGAAATGGGGAAATAAAATGGGGAAATGGGGAAAAAAAGGGGGGAAATGGGGGGAAATGGGGGAAAAAGGGAAATAAAATGGGGAAATGGGGAAAAAAGGGGGGGAATAGGGGAAAAAAGGGGGGAAATGGGGGAAAAAAGGGAAATAAAATGGGGAAATGGGGAAAAAAAGGGGGAAATGGGGGGGAAAAAAGGGGGGGAAATAGGGGAAAAATGGGGAAAAAAGGGAAATAAATGGGGAAATGGGGAAAAAAGGGGGAAATGGGGGAAAAAAGGGGGGAAATGGGGAAAAAAGGGAAATAAAATGGGGAAATGGGGAAAAAAGGGGGGAAATAGAGGAAAAAAGGGGGGAAATGGGGGGGAAATGGGGAAATAAAATGGGGAAATGGGGAAAAAAGGGGGGAAATAGAGGAAAAAAGGGGGGAAATGGGGGGGGAAATGGGGAAAAAAAGGGAAATAAAATGGGGAAATGGGGAAAAAAAGGGGGGAAAATGGGGAAAAAAGGGGGGAAATGGGGGGGAAATGGGGAAATAAAATGGGGAAATGGGGGAAAAAGGGGGGAAATGGGGGGGAAATGGGGAAAAAAGGGAAAATAAAATGGGGAAATGGGGAAAAAAAGGGGGGAAAATGGGGAAAAAAGGGGGGAAATGGGGGGGAATGGGGAAATAAAATGGGGAAATGGGGGAAAAAGGGGGGAAATGGGGGGGAAATGGGGAAAAAAAGGGAAATAAAATGGGGAAATGGGGGAAAAAAGGGGGGAAAATGGGGAAAAAAGGGGGGAATGGGGGGGAAATGGGGAAATAAATGGGGAAATGGGGGAAAAAGAGGGGAAATTGGGGAAAAAAGGGAAATAAGGGAAATGGGGGGGGGAATGGGAATAAAATGGGAAGTAAATGGGGAAATGGGGAAAAAGGGGGGAAATGGTTTGTTTTGGGGGTTTGGGGGTTTTATGGGGAAAATGGGGGAAAATTGGGGTGAAATGGGGAAAAGGGGAAATTGGAGTTTGGGGGTTTGTTTAGGGGGTTTGTTTTGGGGGTTTGTGGGGGTTTTGTGGGGTTTTTGGGGTTTTTGGGTTTGTTTTGGGGGTTTGTGGGGGGTTTTTGGGGGGTTTTGGGGTAGGAATAATGGGGAATGGGGAGGGAAAGGGATAAATGGGAAATAAAATGGGGAATTGGGGGGGAAAGGGGGGAAATGGGAATTAAATGGGGAAATAGGGAAATAAAATGGAAAAATAGGGGGAAAAAGGGGGGAAATGGGGGAAAAAGGGGGGGGAATGAGGGCAAAAAGGGGAAAAATGGGAAATAAAATGGGAAAATAAGGGGGAAATGGGGAAAAAAGGGGGAAAAGGGAAATAAAATGAAGGGGAGGAAAAAGGGGAAAAAGGGAAATAAATGAAAAGCCGGGGGGGAAGGAAAAGAGAAGGGAAAAAAGAAAACAAAAAAGGGGAAAAAAACCCCAAACCCAACCAACCCCAGAGGGGCTGGAGAGGACAGAGCTTTGATTTGGGTTCCAAGCCCCTTTTTGGGTTTCAAAGCCCCTTTTTTGGGTTTCAAAGCCCCTATTTTGAGGTTCCAAGCCCCTTTTTGGCGTTTAAAACTCTTTTTTTGGGGGTTCAAAACCCTTTTTGGGGCTCAAAAACCCTTTTTTAGGGGTTCAAAGCCCCTTTGGGGGCTCAAAAACCCTTTTTTGGGGTTTCCAAGCCCCTTTTTTGGGGTTTAAAAACCCTTTTTTGGGTCTAAAAACCCTTTTTTGAGGTTCAGAGCCCCTTTTTGGGGTTCAGAAATCCTTGTTTGGGGTTCAAAGCCTCTTTTTTGGGGTTCAGGAACCCTTTTTTGGGGTTCAAAGCCCCTTTTGAGGGGTTCAAAACCCTTTTTTGGGGTTCAGAAACCCTTTTTTGGGGTTCAAAACCCTTTTTTGGGGCTCAAAAACCCTTTCTTGGGTTTCAAAGCCCTTTTGGGGTTCAGAAACCCTTTTTTGGGGGTTCAAAACCCTTTTTTGGGTTTACAGCCCCAGCTTTTGGGTTCCAAAAGCCCCAGTTTGGGTTTCCAAGCCCCTTTTTTGGGGTTCCAAGCCCCTTTTTGGGTTTCAAAGCCCCTTTTTTTGGGTTTCAAAGCCCCTTTTTGGGGTTCCAAGCCCCTTTTTTGGGTTGGTTCCGGCGCCGGGGGCACCCCCAAAAGGGGGGGGATGGGAGCGGGGGACCCCCCCGAGCGCCGTGGGGGAGGGGAGGGGGGGACAGAGTCCCCAAATGTCCCCAGAGTCGGGGCAGGGGCAGCGGGCGCTGCTGAGGTGCTCGTGGTGTCCCCAGCTGGGGACAGCTTTGGTTTGGGCCCCGCCGCCACCGCGGGGGCGACCGGTGCGTCCCTGGGCAGGGGGACCCCCGAACGAGGGAGAGGGACCCCCGAAATGGGGGAGAGGGACCCCCAAACGGGGAGGGGGGAACCCCCAGAGTGGGGGAAACGGGGTATGGGGACCCCCGAAGGGGAGGGAGTGGATACGGGGACCCCCAGAGTGGGGGGAGTGGGGTGAGGGAATCTCCGGAGCCGAGGGGAAATGGGGCTGGGGGAACCCCCAAAATGGGGGAGTGAGGATCCCCAAAGTGGGTGGAATAGGGTGGGAGGGACCCCCCAAAAGTGGGGGGAAACGGGGTATGGGGACCCCCAGAGTGGGGGGAGTGGGGTTGGGGGACCCCCAGAGTGGAGGGAATAGGGTGAGGGGATCACCGGAGCTGAGGGGAAATGGGGCTGGGGGAACCCCCGAAATGGGGGAGTGGGGACCCCCAAACGGGGCAGAGGACCCCCAGAGTGGGGGGAGTAGGGTGGAGGGACCCCCAAAGTGGGGGGAATGGGGTGAGGAGATCCCCGGAGCCGAGGGGAAATGGGGCTGGGGGAACCCCAAAATGGGGGAGTGGGGACCCCCAGAGTGGGGGCAGTGGGGTATGGGGACCCTCAAAGTGGGGGGATTGGGATACGGGACCCCCAGAGTGGGGGGGAAATGGGGTATGGGGACCCCCGAAGGGGAGGGAGTGGGATATGGGGACCCCAAATGGGGGAATGAGGATTCCCAGAGCCGAGGGGAAATGGGGCTGGGGGTGAGGGGAACCCCGAAATGGGGGAGTGGGGTGGGGGGATGCCCCAAAATGGGGTATGGGGACCCCCAAAGTGGGGGGAAACGGGGTATTGGGGACCCCCAGAGTGGGGGGAGTGGGGTGGGGGGGACCCCCAGAGTGGAGGGAATAGGGTGGGGGGATCACCGGAGCCAAAGGGAAATGGGGCTGGGGGTGAGGGGACCCCCAAAATGGGGGAGTGGGGACCCCCAGAGTGGGGGGAAATGGGGTATGGGGACCCCCAGAGTGGGGGGAATGGGGTGAGGGGATCACCGGAGCCGAGGGGAAATGGGGCTGGGGGTGAGGGGACCCCCAAAATGGAGGGATGGGGTAGGGGGATCCCCCAAAATGGGGGAAGTGGGGGGGCTCCCGGGGGGATTTGGGGTGGGGGGGGTTTGGGGATTCGGGGTGGGGGGGTTTGGGGTTTGGGGATTTGGGGTATGGGGATTTGGGGTGGGGGGATTTGGGGTGGGGGACTCTGGGGGGATTCGGGGTGGGGGGGTTTTTGGGGATTTGGGGGATTTGGGGTTTGGGGATTTGGGGTGGGGGGATTTGGGGTGGGGGGCTCCGGGGGGATTTGGGGTGGGGGGGTTTGGGGTGGGGGATTTGGGGTTTGAGGATTTGGGGGGTTTGGGGGATTCAGGGTGGGGGTATTTGGGGTGGGGGGTTTTGGGGGTCCCCCGTCCCATCCCGGGGTTCCCCGGGTAAAGCTGGGGACGGGGCGGCTCCCCCCGGGCTGGGTTTTGGGGGGTCGGCTGGGTTTTGGGGGTCCCGGGGGGGGTTAGCACCGAATTTTGAGGTTCCTTTAGCCGGGCACGGGGCCGGCGGGAGCAGGGCCAGGGGGTGAACAGTCTCCAAAATTCAAGTGAGACCCTTTTTTTGTCTTTTTTTTTGGGTGAAAAAACCCCAAGAATTATCAAAAGAGAATAATAAATAACGAGGAGAGGGGGAAAAAAAAAGCACAAAAAAAGTCGTTTCCTATTCAAATATTTAAATAAGTTTATAAAAAGGAGGATGAAGGGCTCCCCCTGGGTGGGTTTTTGGGTGGGTTTCTGTTTTTTTGGGGTTTTTCTTGTTGTTGGTTTTTTTTTTAAATACTTTTTTGTTTGTTTTTTTCTTGGTTTTTTTATAGCCAAAGTCAGTGCAAAGGAGTATAAAAGAAAAAAAAAACAATAATAAAAAACAACACAACCCAACAGTTCCATGCCCTAAGGATGGGAGGGGAAAATTGGGGGCAAAAATGGGAAATTTGAGGATTTTTCCAACCTCACGTTTTGTGCTCGTGGTGAACGATGTGGGAGGGGAAAAAAGGGAAAATTGGGGGAAAAAATGGGAATTTGAGGTGAGAGGAAGATTTTTTTCCAGCCTCACATTTTGCCCATGATGTGGGAGGGAAAAAAGGGAAAATTGGGGGAAAAAATGGGAATTTGAGGTGGGGGGAGATTTTTTTCCAGCCTCACATTTTGCCCACGATGTTGGAGGAGAAAATTTGGGATAAAAATGGGAATTTGAGGTGGGGGGAGATTTTTTTCCAACCTCACATTTTGCCCACGATGTTGGAAGGGAAATGGAGGGAAAAATTTGGGAAAAAATGAAAATTTGAAGCAGGGGGGATTTTTTTCCAATTTCACATTTTGTGTTTGGTGTGCACAACATAAAAGGGGAAATTGGAGGGGAAATGGGAGGAAAAAATCAGGAAAAAAAGGGGAATTTGAGGCAGGGAAGAATTTTTTCCAACCTCACATTTTGTGCTCGTCGTGCACAACGTGGGAGGGGAAAATTGAGGGAAAAAATGGGAATTTGAGGTATGAAGATTTTTTTTCCAGCCTCACATTTTGCCCATGATGCGGGAGAGGAAATGGGATGAGAAAAAGGAGAATTTGAGGGAGTTTTCCAACCTCCCACACATTTTGGGTTTGGGAGGGGAAAATTGAGGTGAAATCAGGAAATTTCAGGCAGGAGGAGGGGATTTTCCCAACTTATATCCTGTGCTCACCATGCACAATTTAAGAGGGGAAAATTGGGATGAAATCAGGAAATTTCAGGCAGGAAAGAGGAGTTTTTCCCACCTCTTATCTTGTGCTCACCAGGCACGATGTAGGACAGGAAAATTGGGGTGAAATTGGGAAACCGGAGGAAGGAAGGGAGGGATTTTCCCACCTCACATCTTGTGGTTGCTGAGCACGATTTAGGAGGGGAAAATTGGGATGAAATCAGGAAATTTCAGGCAGGAAGGGGAGGTTTTTCCACTTTGTATCTTGTGCTCACCAGGCACGATTTAGGAGGGGGAAAATCGGGGTGAAATTGGGGAATTGGAGGAAGGAAAGAAGGGGATTTTCTCACCTCACATCTTGTGGTTGCTGAGCACGATTTAGGAGGGGAAAATTGGGGTGAAATCGGGAATTTGAGGCAGGAGGAAGGGATTTTCCCACCTCCTACCTTGTGCTCACCATGCACAATTCAGGAGGGGAAAATCGGGGTGAAAGTGGGCTGAAATCAGGAAACTGGAGGCAGGAAAGGGGCGTTTTCCCCACCTCACATCTTGTGTTTGCTGAGCACAATTTAGGAAGGGAAAATCGGGGTGAAATCAGGAAATTGGAGCAGCAGGGGGAGTTTTACCCACCCCACATTTTCTGCTCACCACGCACCATTTAAGAGGTGAAAATCGGGCTGAAATCAGGAAACTGGAGGCAGGAGGAGGGGATTTTCCCACCTCAAGAGGTGAAAATTGGGGTAAAATCGGGGTGAAATCAGGAAACTGGAGGCAGGAGGAGGGGATTTTCCCACCTCACATCTTGCGCACGATTTAAGAGGTGAAAATTGGGGTAAAATCGAGGTGAAATCAGCAAATTGGGAGGCAGGAAGAGGGAGTTTTTCCCACCCTACATTTGTGCTCACCACGCACAATTTAGGAAGGGAAAATCGGGGTGAAATCAGGAAACTGGAGGCAGGAGGAGGGGATTTTCCCACCTCACATCTTGCGCACGATTTAAGAGGTGAAAATTGGGGTAAAATCGAGGTGAAATCAGGAAATTGGGAGGCAGGAAGAGGGAGTTTTTCCCACCCCACATTTTGCGCTCACCACGCACCATTTAAGAGGCGAAAATCGGCTGAAATCAGGAAACTGGAGGCAGGAGGAGGGGATTTTCCCACCTCACATCTTGCGCACGATTTAAGAGGTGAAAACTGGGGTAAAATCGAGGTGAAATCAGGAAATTGGGAGGCAGGAAGAGGGAGTTTTTCCCACCCCACATTTTCTGCTCACCACGCACCATTTAAGAGGTGAAAATCGGGCTGGAATCAGGAAACTGGAGGCAGGAGGAGGGGATCTTCCCACCTCATATCTTGTGCTCGCCGCGCACGATGTGCGAGGAGAACTCGTAGCGGTCCTGGCTGCGGTAGCCGCAGATGTTGCACTCGAAAGGGTCCCTGAAGCCGTGGCAGCCCATGTGGATGGTGAACATGACGTGGTCCAGGAAGAGCACGCGGCAGTGCTCGCAGCAGAAGGCGCGCAGCTGCTCGCCCTCCTCGTTGAGCACCCTCAGCGACTCCTTGGGGAAGCAGCAGCGCGCCGCTCCGTCCGGCTCCTCCTTGGGCTCCTCCTTGGCGAAGGCGGGGCTGTGCCGGCTGCTGCCGCCGCCCGCCCGCTCCTCCTGGATGCTCTCGGTGTCCGTGGAGTCCTGGCAGCCGTTGGAAGGCGAGCCCCCGCCGTCCCCGGCGGCGGCGGCGCGGCTGCGGAAGATCACCGGGATGCCCTCGGCGCCGTCCTCGGAGGGGTCGCGGCCCCGCGGCAGCTCCAGGCGGGCGGGCAGCGCCTGGATCTGCGTGTACACGGAGCTGATGACCGGCGTCACCTCGGTG
>NC_087504.1:2972496-3031153 GCF_036417665.1 Passer domesticus
AGGGGGATTGGGGAGGGGGGAAAGGGATGGGGGATTGGGGAAAAGGGGATGGGGGATTGGGGAGGGGGGATTGGGGAATGGGGGATTGGGGAAAAGGGGAAAGGGGGTGGGGGATTGGGGAAAGGGGATGGGGGATTGGGGAAAGGGAGTGGGGGATTGGGGAAAAGGGGAAAGGGATGGGGGATTGGGGAAAGGGGATGGGGATTGGGGAAAGGGGATGGGGGGTTGGGGAAAGGGGAAAGGGGGTGGGGGATTGGGGAGAAGGGGCTGGGGATTGGGGAAAAGGGGAAAGGGGCTGGGGGATTGCGGGGAAAGGGGATGGGGATTGGGGAAAGGGGCTGGAGGATTGGGGAGAGGGGATGGGGGGATTGGGGAGGGGCTGTAGGCAGGGGGGACACGGAGGGACAAGGGCTAAAGCAGGGGACGGGGAGATGAGGAGTCCCCAAGGAGGGGCTGTGGGGGACGGGGGGGCACAAGGACATGAGAAGGGGATGGGGGGCACATGGGGACACTTTGGGGGTGCCAGGGGACACTCTGGGGGTGCCATTTTGGGGTCCCCCACTCTCCGTGTCCCCCCAGGGCTGTTTGGGCTGGTGAACAAACACAGTGTGACCAACCCCACTGACCCATGTGGGGACACTGGGGGTCCCAGGGGACACTCTGGGGGTGCCAGGGGTCACACTAGGGGGCTGGCTGTGCCAGTTTGAGGGTGCCCCCCACTCTCTGTGTCCCCCCAGGGCTGTTTGGGCTGGTGAACAACGCGGGCATTGCCAACCCCACTGACCCATGTGGGGACACTGGGGGTGCCAGGGGACACTCTGGGAGTCCCAGGGGACACTGGGGGTGCCAGTCTGGGGTCCCCCACTCTCCGTGTCCCCCCAGGGGCTGTTTGGGGCTGGTGAACAACGCGGGCATTGCCAACCCCATCGGCCCCACGGAGTGGATGGACATCGAGGACTTCCGGCGCGTCATGGCCGTCAACGCCCTGGGCGCCATCGAGGTGACGCTGCGGCTGCTGCCGCTGCTGAAGCGCGCGCGGGGGCCGCGTGGTCAACACCTCCAGCGTGCTGGGCCGCATCTCCGCCAACGGCGGCGGCTACTGCATCTCCAAGTACTGCATCGAGGCCTTCTCCGACAGCCTCAGGTGGGCGCTGGGCCCGGGCACGGCCCGAGCTGAGCCATGGGCATGGCCTGAGCCACCCTGGGCACGGGCTGAGCCCTTCTGGGCATGGGCTGAGCTGAGCCATGGGCACGGGCTGAGCTCTGGGCAGGGGCTGAGCCATCCTGGGCACGGGCTGAGCTCTGGGCAGGGGCTGAGCTGGGCCCTGGGCATGCTCTGATCCACTCTGGGCACGGGCTGAGCTGAGCCATGGACACAGGCTGAGCCACCCTGGGCATGGCCTGAGCCACCCTAGGCACGGGGCTCAGCTCTGGGCACAGGCTGAGCTCTGGGCATGGGCTGAGCTGAGCTCTGGGCACGGCCTGACCCTGGGCACGGGCTGAGCTGAGCCCTGGGCATGACCTGAGCCACCCTGGGCATGGGCTGAGCCCTCCTGGGTATGACCTGAGCCACCCTGGGCATGGGCTGAGCCCTCCTGGGTATGACCTGAGCCACCCTGGGCACGGCCTCAGCCACCCTGAGCATGGGCTGAGCTCTGGGCAGGGGCTGAGCCACCCTGAGCATGACCTGAGCCCTGCTGGGCACAGCCTGAGCCACCCTGGGCACGGGCTGAGCCCTCCTGGGCATGGCCTGACCCACCCTGGTTGTGCCCTGACTCCTGTGCCCACCCTCTGCCACCCCCTGACCCCCGTGCCCCCTCCCCAGGCGGGACATGCGGCACTTTGGGGTCAAGGTGAGCATCGTGGAGCCGGGGTTCTTCAAGACCAACGTGACGGACCTGGACGCGCTGGAGGCGTCGCTGCGGCAGCGCTGGGAGCGCCTGGAGCCGGCCACGCGCAGCAGCTACGGGGAGCACTTCCTGCCCCAGTGTGAGCGGGGCTGGGGGGCACGGGCCGGGACCCCCGCACCCTGAGCGCCACAGCTCAGCGGCACCCTGCCTCAGTTTCCCTTTCCTGCATCCCCCCGAGCTCAGTGTCTCACCCTGCCTCAGTTTCCCTTTCCCTGCATCCCTCAAATTCAGTGTCTCACCCTGCCTCAGTTTCCCTTTTCCTGCATCCCTCAAATTCAGTGTCTCACCCTGCCTCAGTTTCCCTTTCCCTGCATCCCTCAAATTCAGTGTCTCACCCTGCCTCAGTTTCCCTTTTCCTGCATCCCTCAAATTCAGTCTCACCCTGCCTCAGTTTCCCTTTTCCTGCATCCCTCAAATTCAGTGTCTCACCCTGCCTCAGTTTCCCTTTTCCTGCATCCCTCAAATTCAGTGTCTCACCCTGCCTCAGTTTCCCTTTCCCTGCATCCCTCAAATTCAGTGTCTCACCCTGCCTCAGTTTCCCTTTCCTGCATCCCTCAAATTCAGTGTCTCGCCCTGCCTCAGTTTCCCTTTTCCTGACTCTTCCCCACCTCCCCCAGCCCCCGAATGTCCCAATTCCTCCCCGACCCTTTCCCTGCCTCAGTTTCCCCTTTCCCGCCTCCCCCAAACCCCAAATTCACCATCTCACCCCTGCCTCAGTTTCCCTCCTCCTGACTCTTCCCCACCCCTCCCCCAGCCCCCAAATTTCCCAATTTCATCCCTGCCTCAGTTTCCCTTTTCCGCCTCAGTTTCCCTTTCCCCACCCCCGAATGTCCCAGTTCCCCCCTGACCCCTTTCCTTGCCTCAGTTTCCTCTCCCCTCTCCCCACCATGTCCCCCCCGACCTGTCTCCCATGTCCCCCCTGACCTGTCCCCCCTGACCCATGCCCGTGTCCCCTGTGTCCCCCTGACCCTGTACCCCCTGTCCCCCCCATGTCCCCCCTGACCTGTCCCCCCCGTTGTCCCCCCTGTCCCCTGTGTCCCCCCCCATGTCCCCCCCTGACCCTGTCCCCCCCATGTCCCTCTGTGTCCCCCTGACCCTGTCCCCCGTGTCCCCCCCGATCTGTCCCCTCCATGTCCCCCCCTGACCCTGTACCGTGTCCCCGTGTCCCCCCGACCCTGTCCCCCCCTGTCCCCCTGTGTCCCCCCTGACCCTGTCCCCGTGTCCCCTGTGTCCCCCTGACCCTGTCCCCCTTGTCCCCTGTGTCCCCCCCTGTCCCCGTGTCCCCCTGACCCTGTCCCCGTGTCCCCCCCGTCCCCCTGTCCCCTGTGTCCCCTGACCCTGTCCCGTGTCCCTGGTCCCCCCCCGTGTCCCCCTGACCTGTTCCCCACCATGTCCTCCCCGTGTCCCCCCCTGTCCCCGTGCCCCCCCTGTCCCCTGTGTCCCCCTGACCCTGTCCCCATGTCCCCCCATGTCCCTGTCCCCCCCGTGTCCCCCTGACCTGTCCCCCATGTCTCTCCTGTGTCCCCCCCGTCCCCGTGTCCCCCTGACCCTGTCCCCATGTCCCCATGTCCCCCCATGTCCCTGTCCCCTGTCCCCCCCTGACCTGTCCCCCATGTCTCTCCTGTGTCCCCCCCCTGTCCCGTGTCCCCCTGTCCCCTGTCCCCTGTCCCCCCCTGACCTGTCCCCCCATGTCTCTCCTGTGTCCCCCCTGTCCCCGTGTCCCCCTGTCCCTGTCCCCTGTCCCCCCTGACGTGTGCCCCGTGCCGTGTCCCCAGACCTGCGCGTGCAGCGGCTGCTGCTGTCGCTGCTGTGTGACCGGGACCTGGCCAAGGTGACGAGCTGCATGGAGCACGCGCTGCGGGCGCGCCACCCGCGCAGCCGCTACAGCGCGGGCTGGGACGCCAAGCTGCTCTGGCTGCCGGCCTCCTACCTGCCCTCGGCGCTCGTGGACCTGGCCCTGGCCCTCATCCTGCCCCGGCCGGCCCAGAGCGCCCGCTGAGAGACCCCCGAGCCAAATGAAACCCCCAGACCCAAATCAAACCTCCCTGCGGTGGTGTAATAAATGTCCTGAACTCACCCATCCTTGTTTTCGCTCAGTTCAGGGGATTTGGGGGCACTGAGGTGGCACACACAGACCTGGCCCTGGCCCTCATCCTGCCCCGGCCGGCCCAGGCCGGCCACTGAGAGACCCCCGACCCAAATGAACCCCCAGACCCAAATTTAAACACCCCAAGGGTTGCGAATAAACACCCTGAACTCGTCTGTCGTTGTTTTCATTCAGCTCAGGGGATTTGGGGACACTGAGGTGGCATACACAGCCCCATGGACCTGGCCCTGGCCCTCATCCTGCCCCAGCCAGCCCAGGCCGGCCGCTGAGAGACCCCCAAGATTAAATCCCCCAGACCCAAATTAAACACCCCTGGAGCGGGGAATAAACGCCCTGAACTCGTCTGTCCTTGTTTTCACTCAGTTCAGGGGATTTGGGGACATTGAGGCGGCATTTGGGGCATCACGGACCTGGCCCTGGCCCTCATCCTGCCCAGGGCAGCCGTTGAGAGACCCCCGACCCAAATGAACCGCCAGGCCCAAATTAAACCTCCCAAGGGTGGGCAATAAACGCCCTGAACTCGCCTGTCTCTGTTTTTGCTCACCTCGGGGGGGATGTGGGGACACTGAGGTGGCACGTGAGGATTTGGGGACATGGAGGTGGCACACGGAGCCCCCAGAACCAGTCCCCAGCCCCATGGGGTCAATGGGGCACAGGGGGGACCCCAAAACTCCAGGGTAGAGCCCCCCAACCCCATAAGAGACCCCAACCCCATGAGGGACCCCCAACCCCCACGAGGGTCCTTGTCCCCCCCCATGAGGGACCCCCAGCCCAAAGACACCCCCAACCCTCAAAGGGACCTCAAACCCCTCAAAGGGACCCCAGACCCCCAAAGGGACCCCCCAAAGGGTCCCCCCAGACCCCCCCAGTCACTCTCGGCTCTCCAGAAGCTTTTCCTTTATTGCAAACCCGGGGGGGCCCCAGAGCCCCCCAGGACCCCCGGGGGGTGGGGGTGGCGCTGCTGGGACCCCCCAGGACCCCCGGGGGGGGGGGTGGCGCTGCTGGGACCCCCCAGGACCCCCGGGGGGCAGGAATTTGGGGCGGGGGCTACATGACCTCGTAGCCGCTGCGGATCCCCCGCATGAGGCAGCAGGAGAAGAGAACGCCCAGGACCTGGGGGGACAGGACGGTGACAGTGGGGACAGGGACAGTGGGGACAGGGACAGGGATGGGACACTGGGGGGACAGGGAGGGTGACACTGGGGACAGGGACACTGGGGGTACAGGGACGGTGACAGTGGGGACAGGGACAGGGGACAGGGACAGGGACAGGGACAGTGGGGGGACAGGGAGGGTGACATTGGGGACAGGGACAGGGACAGTGGGGACAGGGATGGGACACTGGGGGGACAGGGACGGTGACAATGGGGACAGGGACAGGGGACAGGGACAGTGGGGACAGGGATGGGGACACTGGGGACAGGGACGGGGGACAGGGACAGGACAATGGGGACAGGGACAGGGGACAGGGACAGTGGGGACAGGGATGGGGACACTGGGGACAGGGACGGGGGACAGGGACAGGACAATGGGGACAGGGACAGGGGACAGGGACAGTGGGGACAGGGATGGGGACACTGGGGACAGGGACGGGGGACAGGGACAGGACAATGGGGACAGGGACAGGGACAGTGGGGACAGGGATGGGACACTGGGGGGACAGGGATGGGGACAATGGGGGACAGGGACACTGAGGGGGGGGTCAGTCAGCCCCAAATTCCAGTGGGGTCTCAGCCCCAAACTGAGGAGGGGTCTCAGCCCCCATTCTGGGGGGGTCCCAGCCCCCATTTTGGGGGGAGTTCCAGCCCTTTCAGGGGGGATCTCAGCCCCTATTCTGGGGGGCTCTCAGCCCCCATTCAGGAGAGTCTCAGCCCACATTTGGGGGGGGGTCCTATCCCCATTCTGGGTGGTCCCAGCCCCCTTTTGGGGGGGGTCTCACCTCGATGAAGGCGATGCCCAGCGCCACGGCCGCCAGCACCAGCACGTTCCTCCTGAGCCAGGCCTCGAGGCTCGGCAGGCAGCCCTGGGAGGGGGGGCACGGGGGGTCAGGGGGCTCGGGGAGCCCCCCGGAGGGGCAGGCTGAGCAGTTGGGGAGGGGTCTCACCCTGCTGAAGACGGTGGCCGGGCTGGGCCGGACGTTGCAGCCGGGGCCGGGCTGGCGGCAGCAGGAGCTGGGCACGGAGTCGTTGGCCCTGAAGGGCTCCACGCTGGCCCAGTCCGTGTAGTTATCCACCCCACAGCACGAGAACTGCCCGGAAAGGGGGTCAGCGGGGGCGGGGAGGGGTGCAGGAGCAGCCCCCTCCCCAGTTCGGGGGTGCCCCCAGGCTCACCTCGTGCTGGAAGGCGTCCAGGGCCGCGCTCAGCGCCGGCTCCTCGCCGTAGCTCCTCACGGCCTCCCGCAGCCCCTCCTCCACCAGCCCGTGCACCTGGGGGGGCAGGGGGGTCACGGGGGGCGGCAGGGACCCCCCCGGGGGGGCTGGGGGGCCGGGGACCCCCGGGATGCGGGCAGGGACCCCCACCTTGTCCTTGAAGACGTAGCCGGCGATGGCGGCGGCGATCTCCACCAGGAAGATGAGGCTGAGCAGGACGGCGAACTGGGGGGGCACGGGGGGTCAGGGGGGCTGGGGGGGGTCACAGAGGGGTTTGGGGGGGTCTGGGGGGGTCAGGGAGGATCTGGGGGGGCTGGAGAGGGGGTTACAGCGGAGGTTCAGGGGCAGGGTGGGGGTCAGAGCAGAGGTTTGGGGGGGAACAGGGGGAGTGTGGGGGGGTTTGGGGGGTTCCAGTGGGGATTTAGGGGGTCTGGGGGTGGGGTGTCAGGGGGTGTCCGGGGGGTCTGGGGTGTTCTGGAGGGTCCGGGGGTGTCCCGGGGGGCTGTCCGGGGGTGTCTTGGAGGGTCTCAGGGGTGTCCTGGGGGTGTCCGGGGTGTCCTGGGGTGGGGTCCTGGGGGTGTCCTGGGGGGTCTGGGGTGTTCTGGGTGGTCTGGGGGTGTCCGGGGGGTCGGGGGTGTCCCGGGGGGTCTCAGGCGTGTCCCAGGATGTCCTGGGGGTGTCCCAGAGTGTCCCGGGGGGTCTCGGGGTTGTCCCGGGGGTGTCCCGGGGGTGTCCTGGGGGTGTCCCAGAGTGTCCCGGGGGGCGTCCCAGGGTTGTCCCGGGGTCGCCCCGGGGGTCCCGCGGGCAGCCCCCCCCTCACCGTGGTGACCATGCAGTAGCTCTCCCTCCAGGCGCCGCAGCAGCCGAAGAAGGCGGTGAAGAAGATGACGACCCCCAGGGCCAGCAGGGCGGCGGGGGCCCAGCCCGCGCCCCCCCCCCGCCGCCAGCGGGGCCCTGCCCAGCGCCAGCAGCGCGTACGAGCCGATGGCGACCAGGGCCACGCCGCACACCTGGGGGCACGGGGGGCACCGAGCGTCACGGACGGCCGGGACCCCTCCCCAAATCCCCCCGCGGCGCCGCGCTCCGCTCTGGGGCAGAACAGAGGGGGGGGACGGGGGGACACAGCAGAGCCCCCCCCGGACAGGGGACACGGGGGGACACGGGGGGGACACGGAGCGTCGGGGACAGCCGGGACCCCTCCCCAGCTCCTGCCGAGCCCCCTCCCCAAATCCCCCCGCGGCGCCGCGCTCTGATCTGGGGCAGAACAGAGGGGGGGGACACGGGGGGGACACAGGGTGGGGGGACACAGCGGAGCCCCCCCGGAGAGGGGACACGGGGGGGACACGGGGGGGCCAGCGGGAAGTTCAGGAAGTCCGGCCCTTCCGGCCACGCGGGAGCGCGCGGGGGGGCACCCGCCCCGCTCGGGGGTCCCGCGGGGTCCGGGGGGGTTCATCCCACCGGGACCCCCCCCCCCCCGTGGGGTCCGCCTACACCAGGAGACCCCTCCCCGTGCCCGGTGTGCCCGCGGGGGGGGGGTGGCACCCGCGGTGTCACCGTGTCCCCCCCCCGCGGCACTCGAGGGGTGACTCAGCCCCGCCAGGGTGGCGACAGCTCCGGCCCCGCGTGGGGGGGCGGGAAGGGGCCCCGTGTCCCCCCCCCGTGTCCCCCCATGTCCCCTCCCGGTGTCCCCCCCCGTGTCCCCCCCCGTTCCGGCCGTTGCCTCTCGCCGCTCTTTCCTCACCCCGACTTCCCCAAAGCCGCGTCCCGCCCGTCCCGGGGGTCCCCCCGCTCCCCCCCGGTTCTCCCACCCCCCCCTCACTTTGGGGTTCCCCCCGTCCCCCCCCCCCCCGGACCCGCTGGGGACAGGATGTGGCTTCACCCAGAGTGACAACAACCCCCCCCTCCCCTCCCCCAGCACCGGAGACCCCAAACCGGGGGGATCCGCCCGGTTCTGCCGGTGCCGGGACCCCCCCGGTGCCCCCCGGTGCCCCCGGCCGGACTCACCCAGAAGATGAAGTTGAAGAAGAAAACCAAGAACTTCACACACTTCATGCCGCCCTCGATCGCCATGGCTGCGGGAGCGGCGGCTCAGCCCCGGCACCGGCACCGGGCCCGCGGCCGGTACCGCTCCCCGCGACCCACGAACCGCCGGCCCCGCTACCGGTACCGGCACCGGCACCGCTCCGCCCGGCCCGGAGCTCCCGGTGCCGCTCCCGGAGCTCCCGGTACCGCTCCACCCATTCCGGAGCTCCCGGTGCCCCTCCCGGTACCGCCCCACCCGGCCCGGTGCTCCCGGTACCGCTCCCGGTGCTACCGGTACCGCTCCACCCATTCCGGTACTCCGGGTACCGCTCCCGGTGCCGCTCCCGGTACCGCTCCCGGTACCGCTCCCGGTACCGCTCCACCCATTCCGGTACTCCGGGTACCGCTCCCGGTGCCGCTCCCGGTACCGCTCCCGGTGCTACCGGTACCGCTCCACCCATTCCGGTACTCCCGGTACCGCTCCCTCCCCGGCCCGGTGCTCCCGGACGTCCCGGTACCGCTCCCTCACCCCCCCGCCCCGGTCCCGGTGCTGCGGGTGCCGCTCCCTCCCAGGTCCCGGTCCCGGAGTTCCCGGGGCTGCTCTCCCCCTGCCCCGCTCCCCCTCCCGGTCCCGGGGGTCTCGGTACCACTTTCCCCCATTCCCGGTGGTCCCGGTCCCGTTCCCCCCCCGTTCCCAGTGGTCCCGTCCCGGTCCCGGTCCCGTCCCCCCCCGCTCCCCCCCCCATTCCCGGAGGTCCCGGTCCCGTTCCCGGTGGTCCCGGTGGTCCCGGGGCCGCTCCCGGTGCCGCTCACCGCCGCCCCTCCCGAGCGCTCCGGGATCATGTGACGGACGGGGACGAGCCAGGAGAGCCCCGGGCCCGCCCCGGGCCCGCCCCGGCACCGGCACCGCCCCCGGCCCGCCGCACACCGGGGCTGCGGGGACCCTTCACTGGGGACCCTTCATTGGGGACACTTTATTGGGGACACTTTATTGGGACACTTGGGGACACCGCGGGGGACCCGGGACTCTGAGCCGCCACCGCGCCCCGCACCGCGGTCCCAGAGCCCCCCGACCCGCACCGGGGTCCCTGTGACCCCCAAACCCACACCCGGGGGTCTCCGTGACCCCTGACCCCGCACTTGGGGTCCCTGTCCCCCGCTGACCCCTCACCCGTGGTCCCTGCTGTCCCTACTGTCCCCCTGTCCTTGGTCCCGGTCACCCTGGTCCTGCACCCCAAGGCCCTCGGGACCCCCAACCCCTCACCCTGGGGGTCCCAAACACCCTGGATCCCACCCCCCGGGGTCCCACGCCCCCGACCCCCGCCCCATTGCCCCCAGGCCCCCCCGGGGTCCCAGCCCCCCATACCCCACCCCTGGGGTGCCAGCCCCCCGCCCCCCACCCCGTTGTCCCCAGTCAGTGTCACAAACCCGGCGTCTCACCCCTGTCACCCCTGTCCCCGCTGTCCCCGGTGTCCCCCGTGTTCCCCCTATCCCCGCTGTCCCCCGTGTCCCCGCTGTCCCCGCTGTCCCCCCTGTCCCCCGTGTCCCCGCTGTCCCCCCTATCCCCGCTGTCCCCGGTGTCCCCGCTGTCCCCGCTGTCCCCCGTGTCCCCGGTGTCCCCGGTGTCCCCGGTGTCCCCGCTGTCCCCCGTGTCCCCGGTGTCCCCGCTGTCCCCCGTGTCCCCGGTGTCCCCGCTGTCCCCGGTGTCCCCGCTGTCCCCCGTGTCCCTGCTGTCCCCCAGCCCGTCCAGCGCGGCCAGCACGGCCCGCAGGTGCGGGGGGTGCACGAAGGCCACGAGCCCCCCGCGGTTGGCCCAGCGCTGGGGCCCGGCCCGGCCCGGTTCCGGCCGGTTGTAGAGCAGCTCGGGGGGGTCCCCGGGGTCCCCGTCCCGCCGCGCCCGCAGCGCCCCCTCCAAGGCCACCACGCCGCCGCCCAGGGCCCGCAGGATGGCGTGCGGGGCACACGAGTCCCAGGCGAAGGTGGTGGCCTGCGACAGCACGAAGGCGTCCGCCAGCCCCAGCGCCACGCACAGCAGCTTGTAGCCGGCGCCGGCCGCGAAGAGCGGGGGACCCCCGCCCAGCGAGGCCAGCGCCCCCCGCACGGCCGCGGCCTCGGCCCGGCTCAGCACCACGCGGGGACGCGGCCGCGGCGCGGGAGGGGACAGCGAGCACAGCCGCGTGTCGCCGTGAGCCACCCCCCAGTGGTAGCGACCCTGCCACCTGCGGGAGAGGGGAGGGGGCGTGAGGGGGGGGCAGTGGGGGGGCGGGGACAGCGGGGTGGGGGAATGGGGGGGCTGAGACCCCCGGGATGGGGGGGAATGGGGACCCTGTGTGGGGGAAATGGGGGGCTGAGACCCCCGGGATGGGGGAATGGGGACCCTGGGATGGGGGCAAATGGGGACCCGGGGGTGGGGGGGAATGAGGGAATTGGGACCCCCAGGATGGGGGAATGGGGACATCGGGGTGGGGGAATGGGGGGATGAGACCCCCGGGATGGGGGAATGGGGACCCTGGGGTGGGGGAAATGGGGGAATGGGACCCCCAGGATGGGGGAATGGGGACACCGGGGTGGGGGGGAAATGGGGGAATGGGGACACCAGGATGGGGGAATGGGGACACCGGGGTGGGGGGGAAATGGGGGAATGGGGACACCAGGATGGGGGAATGGGGGGATGAGACCCCTGGGATAGGGGAATGGGGACACCTGGGTGGGGGAAATGGGGGAATTGGGAACTCGGGGTGTGGGGGGAACAGCAACCCCAGGATGGGGGGGGGGGGGAAATGGGGAGCCGGGGATGGGGAGGAAATGGGGACCCCGGGATGGGGGTATGGGGGAGTTGGGACCCCAGGATGGGGGGCAACTGGGTGATGGGCACCCCAGGGTGAGGGGTCAGGGGTGACAAGGACCCCAGGGTGAGGGGGGTGGGGGAATTAGGACCCCCGGGTGCAGGGTGACAGTGACCCTGAGGTGTGGGGGACAGGGTGACAGGGACCCCCAGTGCAGGGTCAGGGGTCTCAGGGGTGTCAGGGGGTGCAGGGTCAGGGGTCCCAGAGGTCCCAGGGTGCAGAGTCAGGGGTCTCAGGGGTGTCAGGGGGTGGAGGGTCGGGGTCCCGGGGGTCCCGGGGTGCAAGGTCAGGGCCCTCAGGGACCCCAAGGTGCAGGGTCAGGGGTCCCGGGGGTCCCGGGGTGCCGGGCTCTGGCTGTACCTGCCGGTCTGGGGGTCCCTCTGGAAGAAGGGCTCGTTGATGACCCCCAGCACGGGGAGCCCGCTGCGGCGCTCGAAGGCGCCCACGAGCACCAGGGCCGAGCGCAGCCCCCCGGGCGCCACGCCGTCCACGGCGGCCACGTCCTCGCGGCCCCCGATGAACTCGTTGGTGGAGTCTGGGGGAGCCAGGGGGAGCCAGGGGCTCTGGGGGTGCCAGGGGCTCTGGGGGTGCCAGCCCTGGCCCTCACCCTGGCCCTGTTTCTGTCCCCTCCATCCCATCCTGTCCCCATCCCTGTGCCCATTCTGTCCCTGTCCCCATCCCACCCCACAACATTCCCTGTCCTCATCCCTGTCCCTCCATCCCATCCCATCCCATCCCATCCCATCCCATCCCATCCCATCCCATCCCATCCCATCCCATCCCATCCCCATTCCTGTCCCTGTCCCCTCCCTGTCCCACCCCTGTCACCATCCCTGTCCCCATCCCATCTCTGTCCCATCTCTGTCCCATCTCTGTCCCATCCCTGTTCCATCCCTGTCCCCGTCCCCATCCCCATCCCTGTCCCTCCATCCCATCCCATCCCATCCCCGTCCCTGTCCCCATCCCATCCCCGTCCCTGTCCCCATCCCTGTCCCCATTCCATCCCTGTCCCATCCCTGTCCCTCCATCCCATCCCTGTCTCCCCCCTGTCCCCATCCCCGTCCCTGTCCCCACCCCACGGCCCCTCACCAATGGGGTCTATCCAGATCCCCACGTCCCCTGGGGACACTCCGGGGTCGATGCCATCCAGCTCCGTGTCCCCAAGTGTCACCTCCTGGTGCACGGCCTCTGCCAGCAGCTCGGCCGCCCTCGTCTGCTCGGGGCCCAGCACGGCCAGCAGCAGGGCCACCGTGTCCCCCGGGGTGTCACAGACCCGCACCGTCACCGTGCCACCTGCCGGGACACAAATCAGCCCCCAGGGTGGCACAGGGACACCCAGGGTGGCACAGACCCGCACCGTCACCGTGCCACCTGCCGGGGACACAACATCACATAGGGACAGGGCACAGGGACACCCAGGGTGGCACTGTCACCGTGCCACCTGCCGGGGACACAACCCAGGGACCCCCGACTCAGCCACGGCCCCACAGACCCCGTGGGGACCCTGACTCAGCCATGGGAATGTGGGGACATGGGGACATGGGGCAGGGTGACACTGGGACATGGGACATGGGATATGGGACATGGGGACATGGGCAGGGTGACACTGGGACATAGGACATGGGACATGGGGACATGGGATATGGGACATGGGACATGGGCAGGGTGACACTGGGACATTGGGACATGGGGGCTCCCTCCCTCCTCAGCCTTGGCCCCACATCCCCACGTGTGTCCCCTCTGTCCCCACACACCCCACAGATGTTCCCATCCCACTGTCCCTGCTGTCCCCTCACTGTCCCCACATCCCCTCTGTCCCCTCAGTGTCCCCATGTCCCTCACTGTCCCCTCAGTGTCCCGCTCACCCCGCGCATCCCTGAACTCGCTGCTCTCCTCGCCGTGGATGTGTTCCCTCTCTCTCCTCAGTGTCCCCAATGTCCCCGCTGTCCCCTCACTGTCCCCGCTGTCCCCTCAGTGTCCCGCTGTCCCCGCTCACCCCGCGCGTCCCTGAACTGGCTGCTCTCCTCGCCGTGGATGTGTCCCCCCAGTGTCCCCAGGGTCCCCAGTGTCCCCACTGTCCCCTCAGTGTCCCCTCAGTGTCCCGCTGTCCCCGCTCACCCCGCGCGTCCCTGAACTCGCTGCTCTCCTCGCCGTGGATGTGTCCCCGGAGCTCGGGGAACTGCGGCGACACCGGGGGGGGCTCAGGGGGGGCCCGGCGGGTGCCACCCCCCGGCCACCCCCGGGCTGTCCCCACCTGCGTCCCCAGGTCGTGCTTGATGAGCTCCTGGATCAGCACGTCCGCCAGGGTTTTGAAGTCGCGGGCGAAGCGGGGGCCGCTCTCCGGGCCCGGCTTCTCGGCCACCGGCAGCCGGGCCAGCGGGCCCTCGGCCCGGCAGCGCCGCGCCACCTCGGCCGCCTTCTGCGACACCGCCACCAGCGCCGGCAGCAGCCCCGCCATGCCCGCCGCACCGCGACAGAGCGGCACGGCCACGCAGAGACACCGCCACACGGCCGAGGGACACCGCGACAGCCGCGACACAGCGACACCGCCACAGCGCGACAGCCGCGACACCTGCGGGGGCAGCCGCGGGTCAGGGACGGGAGCGGAAAGGCTCCGAAATGACCCCAAATGGGGACGGGGGACACGGGGATAGGGGGACATTGGGGTGGGGACAGGGGGGTTTGGGGACATGGGGACACGGAGACATTGGGATTGGGACAGAGGGATGTGGGAATTTGGGGACAGGGGGATGTGGGGACAGGGACAGGGGGACATGGACATTGGGATTTTAGGGACATTGGGACTGGGACAGGGGGATTTGGGGTGTGGGGACAGGGGGACATTGGGATTTTAGGGACATTGGGGTGTGGGGACAGGGGGACATAGGGGTTGGGACGGGGACAATCGGATGGGGACAGGGGGACATTGGGATTGGGACAGGGGGACGTTGGAATGGGGACAGGGGGATGTGGGGACAGGGACAGGGGGACATAGGGGTGTGGGGACAGGGGGATGTGGGAATTTTGGGACAGGGGGATGGGGGACATTGGGACATGGACATTGGGGTTTTGGGGACATTGGGACGTGGCGATAGGAGGATGTTGGGATGGGGACAGGGGGATGAGGGAATTTTGGGACAGGAGGATGTGGGGACAGGGGGACACTGGGATTTTGGGGACATGGGGATGTGGGGACAAGGGGATGTGGGGACGTTGACGTGCGGATGTGAGGACATGGGGACCAAACTGTGGGGATGGGGTGACAGCAGAACATGGGGGTGTGGGGACACGGGGGACGTGGCGATGTGGCACAAGGGGACACGGGACAGGGTGACACGGGGGTGTGGGGACACGGGGACACGGGGACCCGGGGGACGTGGCGATGCGGACGCGGGCACAGGGGGACGCGGGCACACAAAGGCGGCCACGGGGACACGGCGCTGTGGCCGGGGGGACGCGCGGCTGTCCCCAGCTGTCCCCGCGGGGGGGTGGCCTGTCGGGGCCGGGCCGGGGGGGTCCCCGCTGTCCCCGGAAGGCGCGGGGCCACGCGGCCCCCCCCGGAACGGCCTCGGAACGCCCCCAAAATCCCCCCCCCCCGCCACCCCCGCGCCGGGGACCCCCCCCCAGTGCTGGTCCCCACCCCGGGGACACCCTGGGGACACCCCTGGGGACACCCCGGGGACCCCCGGGGCCGCGCTGCCGTTACCGGGGCCGCTGACAGCTCCGCGGGCAGCCGGGGGCGGGGACGGGGCCGCGTCACGGCCGCGCTTAACCCGCTCGCTGCCGCGGCCCCGCGGCGACACCGGGGACACCGCGCGGGGACACCGGGGGGCGCCGCCGCACCGGGCGGGGGGCGACACCGCGGGAGGTGACACCCCCCGGAGTGTGACACCCCGGGACGGTGACACGGGGGACACCGCGGCGGGGGCACGCCGGGGGTCCCGTGTCGCGCGTCCCGTGTCCCATGTCGCGTGTCGCGTGTCGCGGGTCCCCAAAGCGCCCCCGCCGCAGTTCCGGCCCCGCCGCGCGGGGGAGCGCTGCCCCAAAAACGGGGCCGCCCACCCCCCAATAAAAAACCCCACCGGGACCCCCCAGGGCCGGGCCAGCCCTGCCGAGCCCCCCGGTGCGCCCCCGGTGGGTTTCCCCTCTCCATGGTTCTGATGGCACCGGGAAAAACGGGGGGGGGGGGGGTCCCGGTCACCCGGGGGGTCCCCACGGTGACCTCGGGGCCGGGGTCCCCCCGTTGCTCCCCTGGCTCCTCCCGGGAGCGCTGCGGGGTGGGCTCCCCCTGTGCCCCCCCCGAGCGCCTTGGGAGCGCGACCCCCGCCACCCCCGGGGGTCCCGGTGCCCCCCGGGCCGCGCTGGGGGGTCCCCGCTCCTCCGGGAGCGCCGCTCCTGCAGCACCTCCCGGTGCCGGGACGCTCCAGACCGGGCAGATTCGCCCCCTCCCCGAATTTCAGCCCCCCCCCCGGGGGTCCCCCGAGCCCCCCAACTCCGGCGGGGCACCCCCGGCCAGGGCTCCGCTCGCTGTGGGGCTCGGGGGGCTCGGGAGCATCTCGGGGGGCTCGGGGACAGCTCGGGGGGCTCGGGGACAGCTCGGGGGGCTCGGGACAGCCTGGGGGGCTCAGGGGCAGCTCGGGGGGCTCGGGGACAGCTCGGGGGGCTCGGGGACAGCTCGGGGGGCTCGGGACAGCCTGGGGGGCTCAGGGGCAGCTCGGGGGGCTCGGGGGCAGCCCGGGGGGCTCGGGGGCAGCTCGTGGGGCTGGGGGCAGCTCGGGGGACTGGGGACAGCTCGGGGGGCTCGGGGACAGCTCGGGGGGCTCGGGACAGCCCGGGGGGCTCGGGACAGCCCGGGGGGCTCAGGGGCAGCTCGGGGGGCTCGGGGGCAGCCCGGGGGGCTCGGGGGCAGCTCGTGGGGCTGGGGGCAGCTCGGGGGACTGGGGGCAGCCCGGGGGGCTGGGGGCAGCTCGGGGGCAGCTCGGGGGGCTGGGGGCAGCCCGGGGGGCTGGGGGCAGCCCGGGGGGCTCGTGGGGCTGGGGGCAGCCCGGGGGGCGGGCGCACTTGCCGGGACGCGCTTCCATCCCGCCGCACTTGCCGGGAGCCGGGGCCGCGCCGCCCCCCGCGCCCCCCCGAGCCGAGGGGCGGGCGGGGGGTGCCCGAGCGCACCGGGCGGCGGCGGGGCCGTTCCCGGGGCTCGGGGGGCCGGCGGCGGCTGGTGCCAAGCCCCTGCCAGAACCTCTTTTGTGCGCCCGCAGCCAATCAAGGCCGCTGACGACACACTTCTCTTGGGGTATAAAACCCCGGGGCCGCCGCTACCGCCGCTTTTTTTCATCCCCCCCCCCCCTTCGGCCCCCCCCGGGGTCCCCGCTTCCCCGCCCCCGCCGCCGTTACCGCCTTCCCCCCCCTTGCGCGCTGCGGTGGAAGCGGGGCGGGGGGGCGGCCCGGTGGGGAAGGGTTTGCTTATTTTATTTTTTTTTTATTTTATTTTTTTTCCCCTCCCTCTTGTTTCTTTCTTTTTTTTTTTTTTTTTCTTTTTGTTTTTGTCCCCCCCCGCCGCTCTCCCGATGTATTTCTTGCTGTCCCCCCCCGGCATGGCCCCGCTGTGGTGGCTGCTGGGCTCGCTGCTGGCCGCGGTGGCGGGGGGGGGGTCCGTGGAGCAGCCCCCCGCCTCCGAGCCCGCCTGCCCCGTGTGCCTGTGGCGGCGGCAGAGCAAAGAGCTGCGCCTGGAGAGCATCAAGTCGCAGATCCTGAGCAAGCTGCGGCTGAAGGAAGCGCCCAACATCACCCGGGAGGTGGTGAAGCAGCTGCTGCCCAAGGCCCCCCCGCTCCAGCAGCTCCTGGACCTCCACGACTTCCAGGGGGACTCGCTGCAGCACGACGAGTACCTGGAGGAGGACGAGTACCACGCCACCACCGAGACCGTCATCAGCATGGCCCAGGAAAGTCAGTGCCGCCCTTTGTTCCGCTGCAAACTTCGCCGCAGGACTCCCCCCCCCGCCCCCGGCCCCCCAGCCCCGGCCCGGACCCCCCCCCCCGGCTCCCCTCCCGCTCCCCCGCCGCCCTCCCCGCTCGGCACCGGCGGCCCCGCGGGGCGCCCCGGCCGCCCCGAGCCCCCCCCGGGGGTCCCCGAGTCACCCCCGGCCGCCCCGAGCCCCCCCCGGGGGTCCACGAGCCCTCCCCGGGGGTCTCCGATTCCTCCCGGCCGCCCCGAGCCCCCCCCGGTCCGTGCGGGTCCCGCGGGGACGCTTCGTGTGCTCGGGGACGGGGACAAGGGGACAACGGGGGACAACAAGGGGACAGGGGGACAGCGGACAGGGGACTGGGACTGGGAGAGGGGCCCCGTGCTGGGGAGCAGGAGCTGGCACTGGGGACTGGGGCTGGGGACAGGGTGCTGACACTGGGACTGGGAGATGGTCCTGAGTGCTGGGAGCTGGCACTGGGAGCTGGGAGTTGGTACTGGGATCTGGTACTGGGGACTGGGGACAGGGGACTGGGACCTGGAACTAAGTCCTGGGAGCTGGCACTGGGGACTGGGGACAGGGACTGGGGACCAGCAGCTGGCACCGAGTGCTGGGGCTGGGGACAGGGTGCTGACACTGGACTGGAACTGGGGACACAGGACTGGGGACTGGGACTGGGAGCTGGGAGCTGGAGCTGAGTGCTGGGAGCTGGGACAGGAGACTGGGACTGGGACAAGGTGCTAGGACTGGGAACACAGGACTGGGACTGAGACTGGAAGCTGGAGCTGAGCGCTGGGAGCAGGGACTGGGTGCTGGGACAGGGGACTGGCACTGGGACTGGCACTGGGAGCTGGGACTGGGAGCTGGGACTGGCACTGGGAGCTGGGACAAGGTGCTAGGACTGGGGACACAGGACTGGGTGCTGGGACAGGGGACTGGGAGCTAGGGACTGGCACTGGGAGCTGGCAGCAGCACCCGGCCCAGCACCAGCACTGGGACCTGGCCCTTTGTACTGGGACCTGAAACTGGGGACTGAGACTGGG
Source organism: Passer domesticus (assembly GCF_036417665.1). Classification (NCBI taxonomy): domain Eukaryota; kingdom Metazoa; phylum Chordata; class Aves; order Passeriformes; family Passeridae; genus Passer; species Passer domesticus. The sequence continues at coordinate 2,990,754 of NC_087504.1, forward strand.
AACTGGGATTGGGACTGGGAGGACACTGGTGAGTGGGAACTGGGGACTGGGAGCTGGGACTGGAAATGGGGACTGGAACTAGGGACAGGGACTGGGACTGGGGACTGGGAGCTGAGACTGAGACTGGGACTGGGGACAAGGACTGGGTACTGGGAGCTGGGACTGGGGAGTGAAACTGGGAACTGAGATTGAGACTGAGAGTGGGACTGGGAACTGGGACTGGGAGCTGAGCCTGGGGACTGAAACTGGGAACTGAGACTGAGACTGGGACTGGGACCTGAGAGAGGAGATGGGACTGGGGCTGGGGCTGGAACTGGGAGCTGGGACTGGAACTGGGACTGGGAGCTGGGACTGGGAGCTGGCAGCGGGGCCCGTGACCCGTCACTGCGTGCTGGGACCTGGCACCGGTGCCTGGGGACCTGGGGACTGTCACCAGGCGCTGGCACCGCTCAGCGGTGGCACTGGGAGCTGGCACTGGGGGCACGGCGCAGGTGGCACGGTGACCCCGCGGTCCCCAGGGCACGTGGCGGGGTGACAGCGGGGTGACAGCAGGGTGACAAACAGGGTGACAACAGGGTGACAAACAGGCTGGCAGCAGGGTGACGGTGAGGTGACATCAGGGTGACGGCAAGGCCACAGCGGGGTGACAGCGGGGTGACAGCAGGGCCGGGCTGGGGACAGGCCAGCGCGGCCAGGGGTCCCCGCAGGGACAGCGGGAGGGGACGCGGGCCCTTGGCCGCGCCTGGCTCGGCTCCGCCCCCTCCCTGCCTCAGTTTCCCCCGGGATTTCTCCACCTGCTCCCGGCGCGGGACCCCCGGGGGGGCGAGGGGCCGGGGGCGAAGGGCGAGCGGAAGGGAGGGAGGTGTGAGGCGCTGCCGCCCCCTCCCCGAATTTCCTTCCCAGGCATTAAATGCGCTCGGGCGGCTTTGAAATTTTATTACCCATAAAATTGACGACACGCTGGGGTTTTCCTCCCCGGGCCTCGGGCCCCCCCTCCCCGCCCCTTTGGCAGCTCGGGGGCCCCCCAAAATAAAGGGCAGGGCCCCTCCTCCCCCCGGGGGTCCCGCGGGCCCGGACCCCCGGCCGGATGCGCCCCGGGCCGGGGAGGGGGGGGCTCCTCTCCGTTATTATTTTGATTTTATTCTCCCCTCTCCGCTCGCCCCCCCCGGGCCATTGCGGGGTTTTTATGGTTCCTGAACAGAAGGAGGGGAAGGCGCTTTATGGGCGCAGCAGAGCCATAAAGATCTCGGGTTCCCCCCGGCCCCCCCCGGGAGCAGCCGCGAGGGTTAATTGGCTCCCAAGCCCCCCGAGGGGCTACCCGTGACCCCCGCGACCCGCGGGGGGTGGGGAGCTTAATGAGGCCCTGGGGGGGGGCCCGGGGGGGCTGGGGGCTGGAGGGGCCCGGGGGGAGCCGCTCAAGGTCAGGGGGACGCGGGGACAGGAGGACGGGGGGGGACACGAGGACGGGGGGCACAAGGACAGGGACGGGGGGCACGAGGACGGGGGGGGACACGAGGACGGGGGGCACGAGGACGGGGGGACAGCGCCGAGCACCTCGGGGGGGGGGGGGGGGCTCTGTGAGGGGGGGCCGCGCTCGGGGGCCCCAAGGCGGAACAAAGAGCTGGGGGGGCTCCGGGGCCGCCCCCCGGCCGGCTCAGGCCCAGCTGGGCCCGGTGTCCCGGTAACCTTTATCCCCCGTTGCCACGGCGACGGGACGAGCATCCCGGCACCGCGGCCGGCGGGACCCCCCCTCGCCGCGCCCCGCGCCCCCCGGCCCGGGCAGCGACAGCGGCGACCCCGGGGAGGGGCTCGGGGGGCTCTGCGGGAGCGGCCCCGCTGGCACCGGGAGCCCCAAAACCCCACCTGAGCCCCCAAAACCCGACCCTGAGCCCCAAAACCCCACCTGAGCCCCCAAATCTGCACCTGAGCCCCCAAATCCTACCTGGATCCCCCAATCCCCACCTAGAGTCCCAAATCCCCGCCTGCACCCCCCAAATCCCCACCTGGACCACCCCAAATCTGACCTGGACTCTCAAATCCCCACTTGAGCCCCCAAATCCCCACCTGGCGTCCCAAATCCCCACCTGAACCCCCAAAACCCTACCCGGAGCCCCAGATCCCGACCTGGATCCCCCCAATCCCCACCTGAACCCCTCAAATCCCCACCTGAATCCCCCAAATCTGACCTGGAGCCCCTAAATCCCCACCTGGAGCCCCAAAACCGTACCCGGAGCCCCCCATCCCCACCTGAACCCCTCAAATCCGACCTGGAGCCCCTAAATCCACACCTGGACCCCTCAAATCCCCCCCGCACCCCCGGCCCCGCACCCCCGGGTGTCACCGTCCCCGCCCGGGTGACAAAGCCCCCCCGAGCTGTTTTGGGGGGGGTCGCTCGTGGCTGTGAGCGCCGGGGGGGTGCCAGGGGGGTCCCCGCGGCCCCCAGCCCCATTTGCGAGCGCGGGGGAGGCGGCAGCGCCGGTGTCGTGACCCCCGCGGCAAATGGCCCCGCGCTGCAGCTGGGCGCTATTAAACCTGACCGGGGCGGGCGGGGGGCGCGCGGGGGGGCGGATCCCCCCCTCAATTCGACACAGATGTGGGGCCGGGCCGGGGGGACCCCCGCAGCCGGCTCGGGGGTGTCAGCGCTGCGTTTGGTCACCTGCCGGGTTTGGGGGGGGGCTGCGGGAGCCCCCCGAGGTGCGACCCCCACCCCGCGGCCCCGAGCAGGTGCTGCGGGCCCGGAGCCCCCCGCCCCACGCAGGCCGGGACCCCCACCCCCAAGGGGGGCTCGCTGCGGGCCCCTCCCGAGCCCCCCGGGGCCGCGGGTCGGGGGGCAAGCGGGGACCCCCTCGCGGCGACCCCCGGGGCGGCCTCTGCCCCGACCTTCACCCCCAGGGCCGGGAGGGGCTGCCCCGACCCCCAGCGCTCGGGGGTCCCGCGGCGGGGCCGGGGGGGGTCCGGAGTGCCGCTCGGGGGTCCCAGAGAGGGGCTCGGGTCCCAGAGTGAGGCTCGGGGGTCCTGGCACGGGGCTGGGGGGTCCTGGAGCTTTGCTGAGGGGGTCCCAGAGAGGGTCTCTGATCCCGACATGGGGCTCGGGGGTCTCAGTGTGGGGCTGGGGATCCCAGAGAGGCACTCGGCTGGGCCGGGGGTGTCCCAGAGAGGGTCTCGGGGGTCCCGGTGCGGGGCCGGGGGATCCCAGCGGGTCTCTGGTCCCGGAGTGGGCCCGGGGGGATCCCAGAGAGCGGCTCGGGGGTCCCGGAGCGGTGCTGAGGGGGTCCCAGAGGGGCTCCAGGGTTCCCGTGTGGGGCCAGGGGTCCCGCAGCGAGTCCCGGCTGTCCCGGAGCGCGGGGCGGGGGTCCCACCGGGTTGGGGTGGGGGTCCCTCCGGGGGTCCCAAGGCCAACCCTGACCCCCCCTCTCCCCGCTCGCCCCGCAGCCGACCCGGCGGTGCAGATCGAGGGCAACCCGCACTGCTGCTTCTTCAACTTCAGCCCCAAGGTCATGTTCACCAAGGTGGTGAAGGCGCAGCTCTGGGTGTACCTGCGGCCGGTGCAGCACACCTCCACCGTGTACCTGCAGATCCTGCGCCTCAAGCCCGTCACGGACGAGGGCAGCCGCCACATCCGCATCCGCTCGCTCAAGATCGAGCTCAACTCGCGCGCCGGCCACTGGCAGAGCATCGACTTCAAGCACGTCCTGCAGAACTGGTTCAAGCAGCCCCACAACAACTGGGGCATCGAGATCAACGCCTTCGACCCCAACGGCAACGACCTGGCCGTCACCTCGCTGGGGCCCGGCGCCGAGGGGCTGGTGGGTGGCGCTGCCGGGGGGGTCAGGGGGTCCCCAGAGGAGGGACGGGGGTTTGGGGTGTCCCCTAGAGGGGCTGGTGGGTGGCACTGCCCACCCGGGGGGCTCAGGGTGTCCCCAGAGGGGGGACGGGGGGTTTGCGGTGTCCCCAGGGGAGAACTGAAGGGCTGGTGGGTGGCACTGCCGGGGGGGTCAGGGGGTCCCCAGAGGGGGGACGGGGGTTTGGGGTGTCCCCTAGAGGGGCTGGTGGGTGGCACTGCCCACCCAGGGGGCTCAGGATGTCCCCAGAGGAGGGACAGAGGGTTTGGGGTGTCCCCAGAGGGGCACAGAGGGGCTGGTGGGTGGCACTGCCCAGGGGGACAGGGGGTTTGGGGTGTCCCCAGGGGGGCACTGGGTGGGTGGTGGGATGGGGCTGGGGGACGATGACAGCTCCGAGGGGTGGGGGCATTTTAGGGAGGGGGGTCACAGGTCGTGGGGACAGTGACAGCTCCGTGGAGCTGATGACAGGTCTGGGGGGCAGTGACAGCTCTAAGGGGTTGGTCACAGCTTTGTGGGGACAGTAACAGCTCCATGGGGACAGTGACACTCTCGTGGGGTGGGTGGCAGCTCCACGGGGCTGGTGGCAGTTCTGTGAGGACAGTGCCACCTCAGTAGTGCTCCTGGTGCCACTGACAGCCCCGTGGGGCTGGGGACACCTGCAGGACATGCCACCACCCCTGGCACAGCGCAGCCGGGCCGGGTGGAGCAGCGTGCGGTGGGTGGTGTGTCACATTGTCCTCACCATTGTCCCTGTGTCCCCTCACCGCTGTCCCCTCATGGCTGTCCATGTCTCCTCACCACTGTCCCTGTCCCCTCTCGCCTGTCCCCTCACCATTGTCCCCTGCGTCCCCTCACCACTGTGTCCTTATGGCTGTCCCCACTGTCCCGTTGCCGCTGTCCCCTGTGTCCCCTCACGTCCGTCCCTGTCCCTTCATGGCTGTCCCCTCACTGCTGTCCCCTCCCGGCTGTTCCTGTCCCCTCACCCCTGTCCCCTGTGTCCCTTCATTGCTGTCCCTGTCCCCTCGCTGTCCCCGTGTCCCCTCGCTGTCCCCTCGCTGTCCCTGTCCCCGCTGTCCCCGTGTCCCCTCTCTGTCCCCATCCCCTCACTGTCCCCTCACTGTCCCTGTCCCCTCACTGTCCCCTCGCTGTCCCCTCTCTGTCCCCATCCCCTCGCTGTCCCCTCGCTGTCCCTGTCCCCGCTGTCCCCCGTGTCCCCTCGCTGTCCCCATCCCCTCACTGTCCCCTCGCTGTCCCTGTCCCCTCACTGTCCCCTCGCTGTCCCCGTGTCCCCTCGCTGTCCCCTCGCTGTCCCTGTCCCCGCTGTCCCCCGTGTCCCCTCTCTGTCCCCTCGCTGTCCCCATCCCCTCACTGTCCCCGCTGTCCCTGTCCCCGCTGTCCCCGTGTCCCCTCACTGTCCCCTCGCTGTCCCCTCTCTGTCCCCATCCCCTCACTGTCCCCTCGCTGTCCCCATCCCCTCACTGTCCCCGCTGTCCCTGTCCCCGCTGTCCCCGTGTCCCCTCGCTGTCCCCAGCACCCCTTCATGGAGCTGCGCGTCCTGGAGAACAACAAGCGCTCGCGGCGGAACCTGGGGCTGGACTGCGACGAGCACTCCACGGAGTCGCGCTGCTGCCGCTACCCGCTCACCGTGGACTTCGAGGCGTTCGGCTGGGACTGGATCATCGCCCCCAAGCGCTACAAGGCCAACTACTGCTCGGGCCAGTGCGAGTACATGTTCATGCAGAAGTACCCGCACACGCACCTGGTGCAGCAGGCCAACCCGCGCGGCTCGGCCGGGCCCTGCTGCACGCCCACCAAGATGTCCCCCATCAACATGCTCTACTTCAACGACAAGCAGCAGATCATCTACGGCAAGATCCCCGGCATGGTGGTGGATCGCTGCGGCTGCTCCTAGAGCCGCGCTGCCGCCCCGCGCCCCCTCCGGGCGAGCCCCCGCTGCCCCCCGCGGGCTCCTCTGCATTTTTTCCGCTGGTTTTTTTTTTTTGCTTTTTTTTTTTGGATTTTTTTGTTGTTGGTTCGGGGCGGGGCGGGAAGCGCAAAGTGACAAAGGCCAAGCGTTGAAATCGGTTTGGATGGAGGAGGAGGAGGAAGGCACGGAGCAGCGAGCCCGCGATCCCACGCGCATTGTGCAATAAAGCGACCGGACGGAGAAGGGAAGGGGGGGCCGGGACCCCCACGCCGCGGTGGCGACACGGGGACACCGCGGGGACACGGCCCCGGGTGGCGGCTCCCCCGCGCCAGCCCAGCAGGACGAGGACGAGGAGGAGGAGGAGGAGGAAGAGCGAGCGCACCCCGCGTCTCCCCGAGCTCCTGGAGCAGCGCTGGGGACACCGCTGGTGACACCGCTGGTGACACCCGGGCGGGGTGACCCCGTCCCCGCGGCCGCAGCGAGGTCCGGCCGCGGGACCCCCGGCACCGGGAGGAATCCGCCTCCCTTCTTTAATTTATTTATTTATTAATCGCCCTCCCGGCCGGCGCTCGCCCCGCTCGCTCCCCTCGCAGCCGGGGCCGGCTCCGGAGGGGCCGCTGCAGCCCCGAGACCCCCGGGGACCCCCGGGGACCCCCGGGCGAGGGCGGCTGCAGGGCCCGGAGCCTCCGCCCGGGCTTTGGCTGCAGCCCTGGCACCGGCCCCGGGCTCCGCCGGGGGTGAGGGCGGCCCGGGGGTCACCCGGAGGCGACACCAGAATTGTTGGGAGGCTCCGGCTGGGGCTGAAATTCCGCTTACGCCGCACATTCGCCTCGCGCTGCCCTCGGAGGGTTTTGGTTTTGTTTGGTTTTTTTCTTTTTTTTATGATTTTTTTTCTGTTGTTTGTGTTTTGTTTCACGTGAGAACGAACCCCCCGCGTGTCCCGAGGCTCCGCCGCGGCTCCTGCGGCTCCCCCCGGCCCCGAGCGCTGCGGCCGGGGGAGGCTCGGCAGGGGGAGAAGCCCCCGCGGACCCCCAGCACTTATCCCCCGGTGCCGCAGCCGGGGGGCTCCGGGCGGGAGCAGCACTTAGGGGGACTCCAGGGCCACCCGGATCTTTAGCACTTGTCGCCGGCTCCGCCGCAGCCCCGCGGGGCCCCGGAGCGCCCCCGGGCCCCTCCTGGCGCCGCAGCACTTAAGGGGCCCCTGGTGCCAGGCTGGTGCCACCGCCCCGTGTCACCGCCCGCTGTCACCGCCCTGGTGGCGCCGGCGGGGGCCGAGGCGAGGGGACGGGGATGGGGACGGGGATGGGGACAGCCGGGGGGGCAGGAAGGGGGGGGAGAGCCCCCCGCGCCCCCCAAAAGGGGCACAGCCTGGTCCGGGGGTCAGCAGCCCCTCATGGGGGTCACCAGCCCCCCGAGGTGGTCACCAGCCCCCCGAGGTGGTCACCAGCCCCCCGAGGTGGCCGTGCTCCCCGGGCTCGGGGCTCCCCCGGCCGTGCCCGGGGGGCTCCGGGGGGCTCCGGGGGGCCGGGGACACCCCCGCGCCCAGCGCTGCCCCCACCGGGAGAGGTCCGGAACCGCTGGGAGGGACTGGGAGGGACTGGGAGCGGCCCTGGAGCCCCAAAGCCGCGGTGCCCAAAAAGCCCCGCGAGGCCCCGGGGCTGCCACGGGCCGGGGGCACCGAGGGACAGGACGGGGAGGGCGGCACTGGGACCAGTTCCCCCCGGGCACTGGGACCAGTTCGGGACTGGGCACTGGGACCAGTCAGAGCTGGAAACTGGGACCAGTTATCTCCGGGCACTGCACCAGTCCCCACAGTGGGCACCACTGGTCCCAGTGCATGGGATTAACTGGTCCCAGTACTGGCACTGACTGGTCCCAGTGCCCAGGGCTAACTGGTCCCAGTGTGCGGGATTAACTGGTCCCAGTGCCAGGCACAAACTGGTGCCAGTGCCCAGCTTTGCCTGGTCCCAGTACCCAGCTCTGACTGGTGCCAGTGCCTGGAACTGGTGGATTCCAGTGCTCAGTCCTGAACTGGACCCAGTGCCCGGGGGTAACTGGTCCCAATGCCTGGCACTAACTGGTCCCAGTGCCTGGGTCTGACTGGTCCCAGTGCCCAGGACTGACTGATGCCAGTGCCCAGTCCTGAACTGGTCCCAGTGCCAGGGTTAACTGGTCCCAGTACCCAGCTCTGACTGGTCCCAGTGCCCAGGGTTAACTGGTCCCAGTACCCAGCTCTGACTGGTCCCAGTACCCAGCTCTGACTGGTCCCAGTGCCTGGGGGTAACTGGTCCCAATGCCTGGCACTAACTGGTCCCAGTGCCCAGGGTTAACTGGTCCCAGTGTCCAGCTCTGACTGGTCCCAGTGCCCAGGGTTAACTGGTCCCAGTACCCATCTCTGACTGGTCCCAGTGCCAGGACTAACTGGTCCCAGTGCCAGGGTTAACTGGTCCCAGTGCCCAGTCCAACTGGTCCCAGTGCCCGGCTCTGACTGGTCCCAGTGCCCAGGGTTAACTGGTCCCAATGCCTGGCACTAACTGGTCCCAGTGCCCAGGGTTAACTGGTCCCAGTACCCATCTCTGACTGGTCCCAGTGCCCAGGGTTAACTGGTCCCAATGCCTGGCACTAACTGGTCCCAGTGCCAGGGTTAACTGGTCCCAGTGCCCAGCTCTGACTGGTCCCAGTGCCCAGCTCTGACTGGTCCCAGTGCCCAGGGTTAACTGGTCCCAGTGCCCGGCTCTGACTGGTCCCAGTGCCCAGGGTTAACTGGTCCCAGTGCCCGGGACCAACTGGTGCCACAGGCAGGGGGTGGCGGGGGGTGGTGCCCCCCGAGTATATTATTATTCTAATTATTCTAATTATTCTAATTATTTCCCGCTCTCGGGCTGTGCGTGTCCTAGGTTCCTTTTCTGTTGGTCCGTCCGTTGTTTTTGTCCCTCGTTCTGTCGCTCCGGGGGGACCCGGGGGGGTCCCGGGGGGGGTCCCGGGGGAGGGGGGGGCGGGGCCGAACTCAGCACTTGAACAGCAAAAATATAAAAAGAAAGAATAAAAAAAAATTCCAAAAAAATGTAAAATGTTTTTTAAAAAAACAGAGAAATAATCTGAGAGTTCAGCTCCACCCCCGGCGCTCTGGGGGTGGCCATGTCACCTTTGTCACCTTTGTCACCTCGAGGTGGTGTGGGAAGGATTTGGGCTCTGGAAGGTTCCAGAGGGGACCTTGGGGGTGACACTGGGGACAGCCCCGGGGGACAGGGAGGGACAGGGGACACCCCCCAGGCTGGCACGGGGACAACGCCCCACTGCTGAGCCCTGGTCCTTGGGGACACCGGGCATGGGGACATTGCCATGGGGACACTCGGGACAGAGCTGGGGACAGCTGGGACAGGGCTGGGGACAGCTGGGACAGGGCTGGGGACACTCGGGACAGGGCTGGGGACACACGGGACAGGGCTGGGGACACTCGGGACAGGGTTGGGGACACTCGGGACAGGGTTGGGGACAGCTGGGACAGGGCTGGGGACACTTGGGACAGGGCTGGGGACACACGGGATAGGGTTGGGGACACTCAGGACAGGGCTGGGGACACTCGGGACAGGGCTGGGGACCTTTGGGACAAGGTTAGGGACAGATGGGACAGGGCTGGGGACAGCTGGGACAGGGCTGGGGACCTTTGGGACAGGGTTAGGGACAGATGGGACAGGGTTGGGGACACTCGGGACAGGGCTGGGGACAGCTGGGACAGGGTTGGGGACACTCGGGACAGGGTTGGGGACACTCGGGACAGGGCTGGGGACACTCGGGACAGGGTTGGGGACACTCGGGACAGGGTTGGGGACATTTGGGACAGGGTTGGGGACAGCTGGGACAGGGCTGGGGACACTCGGGACAGGGTTGGGGACATTTGGGACAGGGTTGGGGACACTCGGGACAGGGTTGGGGACATTCGGGACAGGGTTGGGGACATTTGGGACAGGGCTGGGGACACTCGGGACAGGGCTGGGGACACTCGGGGTCCCAGCCCGGCCCCCCGGTTGTAAAAGGAGATTTTTAAAGGGGATTTTTAGGGGAGATTTTTAATTTTTAATGGGGGATTTTAGGGGAGGATTTTAATGGGATTTTTAAGGAGGATTTTTAATGGGGCATTTTTACAGAGGAGGATTTTATGGGGGATTTCAAGGGGGGAATTTAAGGGGGGATTTTTAATGGGGGAGGATTTTAAGGGGGGATTTTACGAGCAGCCCCAGGAGCCGGGGCCGCTTTATGGAGCCTCATTAGGGGCTGCAGCTATGCCGGGAATGTCCCCGGCTAATTAGGGCTGGCCGGGGACAGGGAGGTGTCACCGCGGGGGGGACACGGCGGGCAGGGGGTGTCACCAGGGGAGGGGACAGGGGGGGCAGTGACCCCCAGTGTGCGAGGAATGGACACAGGACGGACACAGGGACGGACACAGGGACTGGACACAAGGATGGACACAGGGACGGACACAGGGACGGACACAGGGACTGGACACAAGGATGGACACAGGGACGGACACAGGGACGGACACAGGGATGGACACAGGGACTGGACACAGGGACTGGACACAGGGATGGACACAGGGATGGACACAGGGACTGGACACAGGGACGGACACAGGGATGGACACAGGGACGGACCCAGGGACTGGACACAGGGACGGACACAGGGATGGACACAGGGACGGACACAGGGACGGACACAGGGATGGACACAGGGACTGGACACAGGGACTGGACACAGGGATGGACACAGGGACTGGACACAGGGACGGACACAGGGATGGACACAGGGACTGGACACAGGGACTGGACACAGGGATGGACACAGGGACTGGACACAGGGACGGACACAGGGACTGGACACAGGGACGGACACAGGGATGGACACAGGGACTGGACACAGGGACGGACACAGGGATGGACACAGGGACGGACACAGGGACTGGACACAGGGACGGACACAGGGATGGACACAGGGACGGACACAGGGACTGGACACAGGGACGGACACAGGGATGGACACAGGGACTGGACACAGGGACGGACACAGGGACTGGACACAGGGACGGACACAGGGACGGACACGGGGACGGACACAGGGATGGACACGGGGATGGACACGGGGACGGACACGGGGACTGGACACAGGGACGGACACAGGGATGGACACAGGGACTGGACACAGGGACGGACACAGGGACGGACACAGGGACTGGACACAGGGATGGACACAGGGACGGACACAGGGACGGACACAGGGATGGACACAGGGACTGGACACAGGGACTGGACACAGGGATGGACACAGGGACTGGACACAGGGACTGGACACAGGGACGGACACAGGGACGGACACAGGGATGGACACAGGGACTGGACACAGGGACGGACACAGGGATGGACACAGGGATGGACACAGGGACTGGACACAGGGACTGGACACAGGGACGGACACAGGGATGGACACAGGGATGGACACAGGGACTGGACACAGGGACGGACACAGGGATGGACACAGGGACTGGACACAGGGACGGACACAGGGATGGACACAGGGATGGACACAGGGACGGACACAGGGACTGGACACAGGGACTGGACACAGGGACGGACACAGGGATGTGGCTCCAGCTGGGTCAGCGGGTCCTGCTGGGTTGGTGGCCCCGTGGCCACTGGCCATGTCCCCAGTGTCCAGCCTGGCCAGGTCCCCAGTGTCCACTCTGGCCAGATCCTCCAGGACACCCCCGAGGCCTCCCCAGCCCCTCCCATGCAGCTGCGGTCACCTCTGAGTGACCAGAGTGACCACTGCCCCTGTCCCCAGAGTGGCCACTGTCCCTGTCACTGTCCCTGTCCTGTCCCCTCTGGTGTGGAGGGAGCCCAGGCCGAGCCCGAGGGGGCACCGGGGGGGTTTTGGTTTTCATTTCTCTGCTCAGGGACTTGAACGAGCGCTCGCCTTTGTTCCGTTCCCCCGTTCCTGTTCCCTGTTGCCTGCCCTGTTCCCATTCCCCTTTTACCATTCCCTTTTGCTGTTTCCATTCCACTTTCTCTGTTCCCATTTCCCTTCCCCTGCTCCCTTTCCCCTTTTCCCATTCCTGCTCCCATTCCTTTTCCTGTGCCTGTTTTCTTTTCCCTATTCCCTTTCCCCATTTCCCTTTTCCCATTCCCTATTCCCTCTCCCCATTCCCTTTCCTGTTTCCCCCATTCCCATTCCCCTTTTCCCTTTCCCCCATTCCTATTCCCCTTTCCCCATTCCAATTCCCCATTCCCCTTTTCCCATTCCGCTTTCCCCTCTTCCCATTTCTCATTCCCCCGTTCCTATTCCCCTGTTCCCTTTCCCTTTTCCCATTCCCCTTTCCCCATTCCCGTTCCCATTCCCGTTCCCTTTTTCCCATTCCCTTTCCCCCATTCCCCTTTCCCCATTCCCGTTCCCCTTCCCCATTCCCGTTCCCCTTCCCCATTCCCGTTCCCCTTCCCCATTCCCGTTCCCATTCCCATTCCCTTTCCCCCATTCCCTTTTCCCCCATTCCCATTCCCATTCCCCTTTCCCCATTCCCGTTCCCTTTTTCCCATTCCCTTTTCCCCCATTCCCATTCCCATTCCCATTCCCATTCCCCATTCCCTTTCCCCATTCCCTTTCCCCCATTCCCATTCCCATTCCCCTTTCCCCATTCCCGTTCCCTTTTTCCCATTCCCTTTTCCCCCATTCCCATTCCCATTCCCATTCCCATTCCCATTCCCCATTCCCTTTCCCCATTCCCTTTCCCCCATTCCCATTCCCATTCCCATTCCCATTCCCATTCCCATTCCCGTTCCCATTCCCCCATTCCCTTTTCCCCCATTCCCATTCCCATTCCCATTCCCATTCCCATTCCCGTTCCCGTTCCCGGCCCCGCTCCCCCTGACCTAGTTCGCATCCCCGGGGTGCCGGTGACACAAATGAGGCCCGGGGACATCCGGGGCCACCCACGGCGACAGCGGCTCCCGGAGCGGCCCCGGGCGGCAGCGGCCGCGGCGCTAATGAACGCAATTAACGCAATTAACGCCGGGAACGCGGCCGCGGGGCTTGGCCGCGCTCCACCCGCCTGGCCCGGGGCCACCGGGGGAGAGCTGGCCCGGAGGGGACAGCGGGGACAGCGGGGGGACAGCGGGGACAGAGGGGGGACAGAGAGGGGACAGGGAGGGGACAGCGGGGACAGAGAGGGGACAGCGAGGGGACAGAGAGGGGACAGAGAGGGGACAGGGAGGGGACAGAGGGGGGACAGAGGGGGGACAGCGGGGACAGGGAGGGGACAGAGAGGGGACAGAGAGGGGACAGGGAGGGGACAGGGAGGGGACAGGGAGGGGACAGGGAGGGGACAATGAAGGGACAGAGAGGGGACACCAGTTCCTGGAAAACCTCGGGAATTCCTGGGAAACAGCGGGGAATTCCTGGATAATCTCAGGAACAGCTGGAAAACCCCAGGAATTCTTGGGAAGCCTCGGGAAAACCTGGATTTAACACCAGGAATTCCTGGAAAATCTCAGGAATAGCCCCAGGAAAGGAGGGAATTCCCACAGTGCCAGCCCGGCATACAAACCCCTGGAATAAAATGGGATTTCCTTGGAAAAGGGAAGATTTTTATTGGGAAATGTGGGATGAGGGGCAGAGCCCGACCCTTCCAAGGGAAAAACCGGGAAAATAGAAAAAACTGGGAATACAAAACCCGGGAAAAACCGGGAAAAAACTGGGAAAAACTGAGGATTTTTGGGAAGGGAAGGAACATCCCGGGAACCTCCCGGAGTCTCCGAGGTTTCCGAGGGTGGAAAGGGAGAATTCCCAAAAAAATAGAATCTCTTGGGCTGGGAATGGCCCCGGAATTCCGGGAATGGCCCCGGCCCCGCTGCTCCCAAGGCTCCGGGAGGAGATTCCCGAAATTCCAAATCCTGGGAGCTCAAGTCTTCAACAGGGGAAGGGTTCAGGCAAGGCCCACCTGGAAATCCAAGAAATCCCTGGAATTCCTGCTGGGATTCCACGGGAAAATCCTAAAAATCCCATGGGATTGGGATGCTGTGATTCCCATGGGAGCTGCTCCATGAATCCCCCCAAAATCCCTGGAAAATTAACCCCAAATTCCCGGAAAAACAGCCCCAAATTCCTGGGAAAAACAACCCCAAATCCCTGGGAAAACAGGCCACAAATTCCTGGGAAAATGGCCACAAATCCCTGGGAAAATAACCCCAAATCTCCGGGAAAACATCCCCAAAATCCCTGGAAAAACAACCCCAAATTCCTGGGAAAAGAACCCTAAAAATCCTGGGAAAAGAGCTCAAAAATTGCTGGAAAAATAACCCCAAATTCTTGAAAAACCACCCCAAATCCATGGAAAACCACCCCAAATCCATGGAAAACCACCCCAAATCCATGGAAAACCCCGACATTTTGGGAATTGTGCCCAGGATTTGGGAATTCCCTCCGTCCCAAACCCAGCTCCTCCTTTTCCCTTTGATTTTTTGGGGGAAAAATTCAAAAACTGAGGAGCAAAATCCTCCAAGGAAAATTCCCTGGGTGGGAGCTGGGAATTCCATGGAAACTTGGGAATGAGGGAAAAGGGGAATTCCCTGGGTGGGGCTGGGAATTCCATGGGAAATTGGGAATGAGGGAAAAGGGGAGCCTGACCTGAGGGGAGGCCGGAGCTGCTCAGACGATCCCGAACCTTTCTGCCCTTTTCCGCTTCTTTGCCTGGATTTGGGAAGGGCCAAAAAGAGGGAAAATTCCAGAAATCCATGGGGAGAATCCCGGGAAAAAGAGGGAGAGGGAGGGGGGTGGGAATGGGGAAATTCCTGATGCCAAAGGGCAGGAAAATCCCGGGATTTGGGGGGGTTTTCCTGAGGAAAAGTGGCCCAAAACACAGGGAATTCCAAAGCCCGAATTCCTGGGGAAAAGACCCCAAAATTCCTGGAAAAGTAGCCCTGAAATCCCTGGAAAAACAGCCCCCAAATCCTTGGGAAAAGAGTCCTGGAATTCCTGGAAAAATGGCCCAGAATTCCTGAGAAATTGGCCCAAAATCCCTGAAAAAACAGCCCCCAAATCCATGGAAAAATGGCCCCAAAATCCCTGGAAAAAGCAACCGCAAATCCATGTGAGAAGAGTACCAAAATCTCTGGGAAATGTCCCAAAATCCATGGAAAAACTTCCTAAATCCATAGAAAATTTCCCCAAATCCATGGAAAAACACCCCCAAATCCCGGGAAAACCTCCCCACATCCCTGGATCTCTCAAGGGCTGCGAATTGGGAAGTGGTTTTGGGATGAGCCCAGGAATTCCTGGGAATTCTGGCCCCAAAGCCCAGAATTCTGGCCCCAAATCCAGAGAATTCTGGCCCCAAATCCAGGAATTCCCACCCCAAATCCAGAGAATTCTGGCCCCAAATCCCAGAATTCTGTCCCAAAATCCTGGAATTCTGGCCCCAAATCCCGGAATTCTGGCCCCAAATCCTGGAATTCTGGCCCCAAATCCCGGAATTCTGGCCCCAAATCCCAGAATTCCCACCCCTAAATCCCGGAATTCTGGCCCCAAATCCCAGAATTCCCACCCCCAAAATCCTGGAATTCTGGCCCCAAATCCTGGAATTCCCACCCCAAATCCCAGAATTCTGGCCCCAAATCCCAGAATTCTGGCCCCAAATCCCGGAATTCCGGCCCCAAATCCCGGAATTCCCACCCCAAATCCCAGAATTCTGGCCCCAAATCCCAGAATTCCCACCCCAAATCCTGGGAATTCCCACCCCAAATCCCAGAATTCCCACCCCAAATCCAGGAATTCCGGCCCCAAATCCCAGAATTCCCACCCCAAATCCCAGAATTCCCACCCAAAATCCCGGAATTCTGGCCCCAAATCCTGGGAATTCCCACCCCAAATCCCGGAATTCTGGCCCCAAAGCCCAGAATTCCCACCCCAAATCCCGGAATTCTGGCCCCAAATCCCAGAATTCCCACCCCAAATCCAGGAATTCTGGCCCCAAATCCCGGAATTCCGGCCCCAAATCCCAGAATTCTGGCCCCAAATCCCAGAATTCTGGCCCCAAATCCCGGAATTCCGGCCCCAAATCCCGGAATTCCCACCCCAAATCCCAGAATTCTGGCCCCAAATCCCAGAATTCCCACCCCAAATCCCGGAATTCTGGCCCCAAATCCCGGAATTCCCACCCCAAATCCCGGAATTCCCACCCCAAATCCCGGAATTCCGGCCCCACCTCGGAGTCCTCGGTGGCCCCGGCCCCGGTGACGATCCCAAACCTTTCCTTCCTCTTCTTCAGCTTCTCGTCCTCCTCGCTCTGGGGTTGGGAACGACGGGAATGGGGTCAGGGTTGGGATCAGGGTTGGGATCAGGAATGGATCCCTGGGATCCCTCCCCATCCCATTCCAGGGCAGGGAAACATTCCTGTTATCCCTGGGTGAGCCAATTCCCAAAAAAACCCAATCCCCAAAAACCCCAATCCTGAAAAACCCCAAACTCCCAAAACCTTAATCCCCAAAAACCCCAATCCCTGAAAAAATAAAATTCCAAAAAAACCCCAAAATTCCCAAAACCCCAATCCCCAAAAACCAAAATTCCCAAAAACCCCAAAATTCCCAAAACCCCAATCCCCAAAAAACCCAATCCCAGAAAAAATAAAATTCCAAAAAAACCCCAAAATTCCCAAAACCCCAATCCCCAAAAACCAAAATTCCTGAAAACCCCAAATTCCCAAAACCTTAATCCCCAAAAACCCCAATCCCAGAAAAACCAAAATTCCCAAAAACCCAATTCCAGAAAACCCCCAAATTCCCAAAACCCCAATCCCCAAAAACCCCAATTCCTGAAAAACCAAAATTCCCAAAAACCCCAAAATTCCCAAAACCACAATTCCCAAAAACCCCAATCCCCCCCAAAAAACCCCAAAATTCCCAACAACCCAATTCCCAAAACCCAAAAATTCCCAAAAAACCCAACCCAGGGAAGGATGAAGCCAGCAGAGCTGGAAAAATTTGGAATTTTGGGATAATCCTGGTGTGGGGAGGGTGCCCTGGCATTCCCAGAATTCCCAAAATTCCTGGAATTCCCAAAATTCCCAAATCTCACCTTCTTGGAGAGGGAGGAGACGTTGAGGCCGAACCTCTGAGCCCTTTCCTTGAGCTTTTCCAGGTTTATCTGGGAAAAGGAAATTTGGGATTTGGGACCCTCGGGACTTCCAAAGGGGGAAATTCCGGAATAAAAATTCCCAAAATTCCTCAGCTCAGGGCTTTTCCAGAGGGGCTGATCCCAGGAAAACTCTGGGGGTTTTTGGGGAATTCAAACCTGAATTTCCAGCTGGGATCCCAAAATTCCCCCTCCTGATCCCAAAATTCCAGCTGGGATCCCAAAATTCCAGCTGGGATCCCAAAATTCCACCTTAATTCCCACCCATTCCAACTGAATTCCCCAAAATTCCACCCAAATTCCCAAAATTCCAGGGGAATCCCCCAAAATTTCACCAAAATTCCCAAAATTCCAACCAAATTCCCATTGGAATTCCCCAAACTCCACTCAAATTCCCCAAAATTCCATCCGAATTCCCACCCTAATTCCCAAAATTCCCTGGGAATCCTCGATCCCAGATTTCCTCACCGTGGGTTTGGAGTCTGCTGAGAGCCCTGGAAAAGGAGAAAATTCCCAGATTTCAGCCCAGAACTGGGAATTCCCAGGAATTCCAGGAAAATCCCAAGCCTGGAGTTTTCAGGATGAGAAATCCCAGGGAAACCTGGGATCATTTGGGGCCTTTTCCCACAAAATCCCGAATTTCCCGCTCCCAGAAATGACGGAAAAGGGGAATTTGCGACCCCACGGAATTCCCAAAATTCCCATTCCAGGAATTCCCTCTCCTCACCTTTTGTGGGAATTGTGGCCAAGCCAAACCTGTGGGAATGAAAGAAACAGGAATTATATTGGGAATTTTGGGAATTAGGGCTGGAATTCCCACAAATTCCCTTTTCCCCCAGAGTTCCCCGATCCCACAAATGAACAATTCTCTGGGAATTCCAGCCCAGGCAGGAATTCTTTCCCAAAATCCCCCAAAATTCCCAAAAAATCCTCCAAAATTCCCAAGTAAATCCCACAGAACCTCTCAAATTCCCACAAAATCCGGCAAAATCCCCACAAATTCCCTTTTCCCAGAATTCCCTGATCCCAGGAATTTGGAATCCTCTGGGAATTCCAGCCCAGCCCCAGGTAGGGATCCCACCCTGAATTCCCAAATTTCTCCCTGGAATTCCCAACTTCCCCCCAGAATTCCCAACTTCCCCCCAGAATTCCCAAATCCCCCCAGAATTCCCAAATTCCCCCCCAGAATTCCCAAATTCCCCCCCAGAATTCCCAAATTTCCCCCAAAATTCCCGAATTTCTCCTAAAATTCCCAAATTTCCCCCCAGAATTCCCAAATCTCCCTTAAATTCCCCCCCAGAATTCCCAAATCTCCCCCAAATCCCCCCAGAATTCCCAAATTTCCCCCCAAAATTCCCAAATTCCCCCCCAGAATTCCCACATTCCCCCCAGAATTCCCAAATTCCCCCCCAGAATTCCCACATTCCCCCCAGAATTCCCAAATTCCCCCCCAGAATTCCCAAATTTCCCCCTAAAATTCCCAAATTCCCCCCAGAATTCCCAAATTTCCCCTTAAAATTCCCAAATTTCCCCCCAGAATTCCCCCCAGAATTCCCAAATTCCCCCCCAGAATTCCCAAATTTCCCCCAAAATTCCCAAATTTCTCTTAGAATTCCCAAATTCCCCCCCAGAATTCCCAAATTCCCCCCCAGAATTCCCAAATTCCCCCCCAGAATTCCCAAATTCCCCCCCAGAATTCCCAAATTTCCCCTTAAAATTCCCAAATTTCCCCCCAGAATTCCCCCCAGAATTCCCAAATTCCCCCCCAGAATTCCCAAATTTCCCCCAAAATTCCCAAATTTCTCTTAGAATTCCCAAATTTCCCCCCAGAATTCCCAAATTCCCCCCCAGAATTCCCAAATTTCCCCCCAAAATTCCCAAATTCCCCCCCAGAATTCCCAAATTCCCCCCAGAATTCCCGAATTTCCCCCAGCATTCCCACATTTCCAGCTCACCGTGCTGCCCTCGCTGCCTTTTTGCTCTCCAGGCTGACGGGGACGTTGAACCTCTCGGCCCTCTTCTGCATCCTCTGGGAAGTGGGAAAGGAAAGAGGGAATTCCGGGAATTGCCAGGGAAAACTGGGAATGCACAGCAGGGAATTGGGGGTTTCCAGGGAAAAAGGAGAAATTTCTGGCAAAAAAAATGGGAATTTCCAGCAAAAAATGGAAATTTCTGGTGAAAAATTGAGAATTTTTCAATAAAAATTGGGATTTTTCAGGGAAAAAAATTGGGACTTTTCAGGAAAAAAATGGGAAAATGGGAATTTCCAGCAAAAAAAGGGAAATTTCTGGTGAAAAATTGGGATTTTTTGGGAAAAAATTGGGACTTTTCAGGAAAAAAATGGGAATTTTCAGAAAAAAGGTGGAAATTTCTGGTGAAAAATTGGGATTTTCCAACAGAAATTGGGATTTTTCGGGAAAAAATTGGGACTTTTCAGGAAAACAAATGGGAATTTCCAGCAAAAAGTGGAAATTTCTAGTGAAAAATCGGGATTTTCCAACAGAAATTGGAATTTTTCAATAAAAATTGGGATTTTTTGGGAAAGAAAATTGGGACTTTTCAGGAAAAATGGAAATTTCTAGTGAAAGATTGGGATTTTCCAACAGAAACTGGGATTTTTCAAGGGAAATTGGGATTTTCCACTAAAAAATTGGGGTTTTCCAGGGGATTTTACCTCCATCTGGGAGATTTCCGAGGAGATTTTCACCACTTTCTTCTCCTGGATCCTGGAAAAAGTTTGGGAGAAGCTCAGGGGTGCTGCAGGGGGGATCTGCCCCCACTCCCAAAATTCCCCGACGCCCAGCCCCTCATTCCCAGATTTCCCTGGGAATTCTGCTCACGCGTCGGGCGGCTTCAGCGGCGCCTCCTCCACCTTCGCCGGCGGCTCCGGGGCCTTGGGCTCCTCCTCCTGCAAATCCAGGGAAATCCGGGGAAATCCATGGGAAATCCAAGGGAAATCCATGGGAAATCCAAGGGAAATCCATGGGAAATCCATGGGAAATCCATGGGAAATCCATGGGAAATGTGGGAAATTCATGGGAAATCCATGGGAAATCCATGGGAAATGTGGGAAATCCATGGGAAATGTGGGAAATCCATGGGAAATCCATGGAAATCCATGGGAAATGTGGGAAATCCATGGGAAATCCATGGGAAATGTGGGAAATCCATGGAAATCCAGGGAAATCCATGGGAAATCCATGGGAAATCCATGGGAAATGTGGGAAATCCATGGGAAATCCATGGGAATCCATGGGAAACCATGGGAAATCCATGGGAAATCCATGGGAAATCCATGGGAAATCCATGGGAAATCCATGGGAAATCCGGGGAAATCCATGGGAAATGTGAAAAATCCATGGGAAATCCATGGGAAACCATGGGAAATGTGGGAAATCGATGGGAAATCCATGGGAAATCCATAGAAAATATGGAAAATCCATGGGAAATCCATGGGAAATCCATGGGAAATGTGGGGAATCCAGGGAAATCCATGGGAAATCCATGGGAAATCCATAGAAAATATGGAAAATCCATGGGAAATCCATGGGAAATGTGGGAAATCCATGGAAATCCATGGGAAATCCATGGGAAATCCATGGAAAATCCATGGAAAATCCAGGGAAATCCATGGGAAATCCATGGGAAATCCATGGAAATCCATGGGAAATCCATGGGAAATCCATGAGAAATCCATGGGAAATCCATGGAAATCCATGGAAATCCATGGGAAATCCATGGGAAATCCATGAGAAATCCATGGGAAATCCATGGAAATCCATGGAAATCCATGGGAAATGTGGGAAATGCATGGGAAATCCATGGGAAATCCATAAATTCATGGGAATCTATGGGAAATCTATAATGTCTCTGGAAAACCCATGGAAAACCAACAAAACCCATACAGCCATAGAAAACCCCTGGAAAATCCATAGAAAACCTATAAAATCCACAAAAAACCCACAGAAAATTAATAAAATCCATGAAAAATCTACAAAATCAATGAGAAACACATAGAATCTGTGGGAAACCCATAGGAATTCCATAAAATCCATGGAAACCCATAAAACCCAAGAGAAATCCATGGAAGATCCACAACAAATTAATAAAATCCTCGAAAAATCCATAAAATCTATAGGAAATCCATAAAATCCATGGATGATCCATAAAATCCAAGGAAAATCCACAAAATCCATGGAAAATCCACAAGAAATCCATGGGAAATCCATAAAATCCACCTCAGCCCGTGAACATTCCCAAGGAAAAATCCCAGATTTCCACATTTCCACAAAATCTCTCCAAATCCCCCAAAACCTCCCCAAATCTCTCAAAATCTCTCCAAATCCCCCAAAATTTCTCCAAATTCTCCAATCCGCACCAAACCCAGCGGATTTAGCCCCAAAAAAAGCTGGGAAAACAAAGAAATGATTAAAATTCTGGAAAGCTGCCTCGTTCCCACCCCAACCTCCCGGAACACCGGGATGATCCCAAACCCCAGGATCCCAAAATCCAGGATCCCCCATCCCAAATTCCCGCCATCCGCAGCGTCCCAGGCACCAAACCCAGCGGGTTTAGCCCCAAAAAAAGCTGGGAAAACAAAAAAACGATTACAATTCTGGAAAGCTGCCTCGTTCCCACCCCAAACCCCCCAGAACACCGGGACAATCCCAAACCCCGAGATCCCAAACCCCGAGATCCCAAAATCCAGCATCCCCCATCCCAAATTCCCGCCATCCGCAGCGTCCCAGGCGCCAAACCCAGCGGATTTAGCCCCAAAAAAAGCTGGGAAAACAAAAAAACGATGAAAATTCTGCAAAGCTGCCTCGTTCCCACCTCAAACCCCCCCGGAACACCGGGATGATCCCAAACCCCAAGATCCCAAAATCCAGCATCCCCCATCCCAAATTCCCGCCATCCGCAGCGTCCCAGGCACCAAACCCAGTGGATTTAGCCCCAAAAAAATCTGGGAAAATGAGAAAAGGATTAAAATTCTGCAAAGCTGCCTCGTTCCCACCCCAAACCCCCCCAGAACACCGGGACAATCCCAAACCCCGAGATCCCAAACCCTGAGATCCCAAAATCCAGCATCCCCCATCCCAAATTCCCGCCATCCGCAGCATCCCAGGCGCCAAACCCAGCGGGTTTAGCCCCAAAAAAAGCTGGGAAAACAAAAAAACGATTACAATTCTGGAAAGCTGCCTCGTTCCCACCCCAAACCCCCCAGAACACCGGGACAATCCCAAACCCCGAGATCCCAAAATCCATCATCCCCCATCCCAAATTCCCGGCACTGCAGCATCCCAGGCGCCAAACCCAGCGGATTTAGCCCCAAAAAAAGCTGGGAAAACAAAAAAAACGATTACAATTCTGCAAAGCTGCCTGGTTCCCACCCCAAACCCCCCGGGACGACCCCAAGCCCCACCTCGATCTCCTCTCCCAGCACGTCCTCCTCGTTGGGCTCCTCCTCGGCTGGGGGGGAAGCAGGGCAGGGTCAGAGGGGAATTTGGGGAGGGGGAGGCGGCCCCGGGGCGGGGGCACCCACCGTGCTCCTCCAGGTAGGCCTGCAGCCGCTGGATCAGGTCCTGCTTGTTGCCCTTGGCCTCCAGGCCCCGCGCCAGGCACTCCTGCTTCAGCTCCGCCAGCTGCGGCCACGGGGACCCCTCAGGACCCCCGGGGACACCCCCAGATACCCCTGGGACCCCCGGGGACACCCCCAGATACCCCTGGGACCCCCGGGACCCCCAGATACCCCTGGGACCCCCAGGGACACCCCCAGATACCCCTGGGACCCCCGGGGACGGCCACGGGGACCCCTCAGGACCCCCGGGGACACCCCCAGATCCCCCTGGGACCCCCGGGACCCCCGGGGACACCCCCAGATACCCCCGGGACCCCCAGGGACCCCTCAGGATTCCCAGATACCCCTCAGGACCCCCAGGGACACCCCCAGATACCCCTGGGACCCCCGGGACCCCCAGATCCCCCTGGGACCCCCAGATACCCCTCAGGACCCCCGGGGACACCCCCAGATCCCCCTGGGACCCCCGGGACCCCCAGATACACTTCAGGACCCCCAGATCCCCCTGGGACCCCTCAGGACCCCCGGGACCCCCAGATCCCCCTGGGACCCCCGGGATCCCCAGATCCCCTCAGGACCCCCGGGACCCCCTCAGGATCCCTAGATCCCCCTCAGGACTCCCCAAATCCCCACAGGACCCCCCCCAGATCCCCCTCAGGGACCCCCCAAATCCCCTCAGAACCCCCAGATCCCCCTCAGGACCCCCCAGATCCTCTCAGGACCCCTCAGATCCCCCCAGACCCCTCCCAGGGCCCCCTCAGACCCTCAGAGTCCTCTCAGGGACCCTTAAGATCCCCCTCAGGACCCCCCAGATCCCCCTCAGGGCTCCCTCAGAGCCCCCCAGGGCCCCCTCAGACCATCAGAGCCCCCTCAGACCCCCTCAGATCCCCCTCAGAGCCCAGCCCGTTTCCCGCCGCTGCCCCGCGCGCCCCCTCAGCCCCGGCCGCGGTCCCCGCCGTCCCCCCGGGGCTGTCCCCGCTGTCCCCGCGCTGTCCCCGCCGCTCTCCCGGCCCCGCTCCGCTGCCAGCGGCACCTTCAGCTTGTGCAGCTCCACCGGCTCCGCCGCCATCTTGTCACCCCCGCGCCGGCCCCGCCCCTCGCGCCGCGCCGGCCAATCAGCGCCGCGCGTCCGCCGCCGCCCCGCCCAAACGCGTCGCTCGCCATTGGTCGGCGCTGCCAGCAGCGCCAGTCGCTGATTGGCCTGTCTTGCGCTGGGGGCGGGGCGATGTTAACTGACGTGCAGATGAACCAATAGGAATACGGAGATGGTGAGCGGCGGCCAATGGAAAGAGAGGGCGGGAAACGCGGACTTCCGGGAGGTGGGGCCGGGACCGGAGAGGGGTCATTGAGGGACTCGGTGTAATTAATTATTAAAAATTATCTCACTTCATTAGGCTATTAATATTCCTAGGTAGAATTAGCTACTTATTATTTCCTAGGTCTGTTTATTAAGGGATTATTGCTTATAGTGTCGTTATATTCACCAAAATTCATTATTTGCTATGATTTAGTGTTTGTTGTACAATTAATATGTAAAAATTGTTTGTATTCTAGATATTTAATTAAGTTATTGTACATTAAATACTTTGTATTGATTCTTTATTGTGGATTCCCTCATTAATTATTCTCCTTCACCCAGGGGTGCAAAGCAGAACTTTGGGGTCATTTTCCAGAACATTCCAGAGTTTCCCACTCCCTTCCCCTCTCCAGGTGCTGCTCCCGAGGGCTGCGGGTTTATTCCGCTATTAAATTGATTATAGCTTAATTTATTAATAATCTTATTTAGTAGCGTTGTGTATTTCACCTCGCTTGCCGCAGGCCACAATCCTCCTCATTAATAGTTCAAATAACTTAAATAGCTTAAAGTAATTAAAATAAGTAGTTTAAATAATTGAAAAATAAAATAATAAAAATAATTGGAATTATTAAAATAATTCCTTTTGGGTGGGGCGCCGCCATTATTGGTGTGGCGGCCGCCATGATGGGCGTGGACGCCGCCATGATGGGAGTGGAGGCCGCCATGATGGATTGAGGCGGCCATGATGGGTGTGTTCGCTTCTCCGTCAGGCCAGGCCGTGTCTCCCGGACTAACCGGACACGCCCTCACCCCACGGATCCGTCCCGGCCTCTCCGGACCCGCCACAACCCCGGTAACGGCGCCTGGAGCGCCGCCAGCGCGGCCCTGCCCACACTCAAGATGGCGCCGCACTGAGGCCTCCCCGGTACCGCCAACATGGCGGCGCCCACCGCGGCGTCAGTGACGTCATTCTCTTTCCGGTGCGGGCCGGAAGTGGCGCGGCCATGGCGGCCGGGAGCTCCCGGGGCTGGTGAGGCCGGGGGGGCCTTGGGGACAGCGGGGGGGCCTTGGGGACACCGGGGGGGCCTTGGGGACACCGGGGGGGCCTTGGGGACACCGGGGGGCCTTGGGGACACCGGGGGGCCTTGGGGACAGCGGTGGCGGCGGTCGGGCCGGGGTTTGGGGCTGGGGGCGCCGTGAGGGCCCCGCGCCCTCCTCGCGTCCCCTCAGCGTCCCCTCCCTGTCCCCTGCCCTGTGTCCCCAGTGTCGCCAGCCCCCCCGGGTGACACCGCGGTGACAGCGCGGTGCCACTGCTGTGTCCCCAGACGCCGCCATGGCCACCAGCCGCTCCGAGGACGAGGAGTCCCTGGCGGGGCCCAAGCGGGGCCCGGCCACCCCCGCGGGGACTGTCCCCAAACGGCGCAGCTCCTCCAGGTGAGGGACAGGGAGGGGACACTGGGGACAGCCAGGGGACATTGGGGACAGGGAGGGGACATTGGGGACAGCCAGGGGACACAGGACAGGGAGGGGACACTGGGGACAGTGGGGGGACAGCCAGGGGACACAGGGCAGGGACTGTCCCCAAACGGCGCAGCTCCTCCAGGTGAGGGACAGTGGGGACAGGGAGGGGACACAGGGACATCCAAGGGACATTGGGGACAGTGGGGACACCAGGGACAGGGAGGGGACACAGGACAGGGACTGTCCCCAAACGGCACAGCTCCTCCAGGTGAGGGACAGTGGGACAGGGAGGGGACACTGGGGACAGGGAGGGGACAGCCAGGGGACACAGGACAGGGACAGGGAGGGGACACTGGGGACAGGGACTGTCCCCAAATGGCACAGCTCCTCCAGGTGAGGGACAGTGGGGACAGGGAGGGGACAGCCAGGGACAGAGGGACAGGGAGGGGACATTGGGGACAGCCAGGGGACAGCCAGGGACAGCCAGGGACAGTGGAGACACCCAGGGGACAGGGAGGGGACACTGGGGACACCCAGGGGACACAGGGACATCCAAGGGGCATTGGGGACAGTGGGGGGACATTGGGGACAGCCAGGGGACACCAGGGACACAGGGACAGGGAGGGGACACAAGGGACAGCCAGGGACAGTGGGGACATTGGGGACAGGGAGGGGGGACACGGGGAGGGGGCACAAGGGGGGGGGGTTGGGGCTGAGCCCAGCCCGGGATGGGGGTGGGGACGCTTGGGGACACTTGGGGGGACCCTGTGCTCCCTCCCAGTCCATCCCAGTCCACCCCAGTCCATCCCAGTTAACCATACTGGTTCCCAGTGGTTCCCAGTGGTTCCCAGTCCCTCCCAGTCCATCCCAGTTCATTCAGGTTCATCAAGAGAAGGAAGTTCGATGATGAGCTGGTGGAGAGCAGCCTGGCCAAGGGCCCCAGTCCCTCCCAGTCCCTCCCAGTCCCTCCCATTCCCATCCCAGTTAACCCCACTGGTTCCCAGTGGTTCCCAGTGGCTCCCAGTCAATCCCAGTTCATTTCAGGTTCATCAAGAGGAGGAAGTTCGATGATGAGCTGGTGGAGAGCAGCCTGGCCAAGGGCCCCAGTCCCTCCCATTCCCATCCCAGTCCATCCCAGTCCATCCCAGTTAACCCCACTGGTTCCCAGCTGTCTCCCAGTGGTTCCCAGTTAATCCCAGTTCATTCCAGGTTCATCAAGAGGAGGAAGTTTGACGACGAGCTGGTGGAGAGCAGCCTGGCCAAGGGCCCCAGTCCCTCCCAGTCCCTCCCAGTCCATCCCAGTCCCATCCCAGCTAACCATACTGGTTCCCAGCTGTCTCCCAGTGGCTCCCAGTCAATCCCAGTTCATTCCAGGTTCATCAAGAGGAGGAAGTTCGATGATGAGCTGGTGGAGAGCAGCCTGGCCAAGTCCTCGCGGGCCAAGGGGGGCCCCGAGCCCCCCCCCAGGCCCGGGGCGGGGGCGGGGCCGGCGGGGGGGGGGAGGGGCGGCCTCGGAGCCCTCCCCCGGCGAGAGGAAAAAGGTGGGGATGGGGGAAAATGGGGATTTGGGGAAAAACGTGTGAATTTGGGGAAAAATGGGGATTTGGGGAAAAACGGGGATTGGGGGAAAAATGGGGATTTGGGGAAAAACGGGGATTTTAGGGGGGAATGTGGGAATTTGGGCAGGAAAAAATGGGAATTTGGGGAAAAAAGGGGATTTTGGGGGAAAAATGGGGAAAATTTGGGGGGAAATATGGGAATTTGGGGGGAAAATGGGGAAAATTTGGGGGGAAATATGGGAATTTGGGGGGGAATATGGGAATTTGGGGGGAAAATGGGGAAAATTTGGGGGGAAATATGGGAATTTGGGGGGGAATGTGGGGATTTGGGGAAAATACAGGAATTTGGGGGGAAATATGGGAATTTGGGGGGAAAATGGGGGAGTTTGGGGGGGAAATATGTGGGAATTTGGGGAAAAATGGGATTTGGGGGGGGGAAATGGGAATTTGGGGAAAAATGGGGGGAATTTGGGGGAAATGTGGGAATTTGGGGAGAAAAAAGGGAATTTGGAGGGGGAAAAATGGGAATTTGGGGGGGGAAAGGAGATTTTGCAGAAAAATGTGAAAATTTTGGGGGGGAAAATGTGGGAATTTGGGAGGGAAATGTGGGAATTTGGGGGAAAAAATGGGAATTTTGAGGGGAAATGGGGGGAATTTGGGGGGGGAAATATGGGAATTTGGGGGGAAAATGGGGGAATCTGGGGGAAAAATTTGGATTGTGGGGTTTGGGGAAAAAGGGTGGGAGTCCCTCAAAACAGTCAGGGACATTCTGGGGACACTCAGGTGCCACCTGGGACCCCCCAGAACCCCTCAGGTGCCCCCCCAGGTGCCACCCACCCCCTGTCCCCCCCCAGGTGTCCCGGGCCGTGCCCCCCCCCACTCAGTCAGGGCCACCCTGGGGACACCGGGGACCCCTCAGGTGCCACCTGGGACCCCCCCCAGGACCCCCCCAGGGTCCCCCCAGGACCCCTCAGGTGCCCCCCAGGTGCCACCCACCCCCTGTGCCCCCCTCCCCACTCAGTCAGGGACACCTTGGGGACACTGGGGACCCCTCAGGGGTCACCTGAGACCCCCCAGGTGCCCCCCAGCACCCCTTAGGTGCCATCTGGGACCCCCCAGGACCCCTCAGGTGCCCCCCCAGGTGCCACCCACCCCCCTGTGCCCCCCCTTCCCACTCAGTCAGGGACACCCTGGGGACACCGGAGACCCCTCAGGTGCCCCCCAGGACCCTTCAGGTGCCCCCCCAGGTGCCACCCACCCCCCTTTGCCCCCCAGGTGTCCCGGGCCGTGCCCCCCCCCACTCAGTCATGGACACCCTGGGGACACCGGGGACCCCTCAGGGGTCACCTGGGACCCCCCAGGACCCCCCCAGGATCCCTCAGGTGCCCCCCAGGTGCCACCCACCCCCCTGTGCCCCCTCCCCACTCAGTCAGGGCCACCCTGGGGACACCGGGGACCCCTCAGGTGCCCCCCAGGACCCTTCAGGTGCCCCCCCAGGTGCCACCCACCCCCTTTGCCCCCCCAGGTGTCCCGGGCCGTGCCCCCCCCACTCAGTCAGGGCCACCCTGGTGACACCGGGGACCCCTCAGGGGTCACTCAGGGGTCCCTCAGGTGCCCCCCCCGGTGCCCCCCCACCCCCTGTCCCCCCCCAGGTGTCCCGGGCCGTGCCCCCCCCCGGCGCCCCCCGGGCCCGGCCCCCCCCCCGGCGCTGCCCAAGCGGCTCAAGAAGGGCAAAGGCAGCCCCGCCCCCCGCGACCTGGGCAGGTGGAAACCCGCCGATGACCTGCTGCTCATCAACGCCGTGCTGCAGGTCAGCCTGCCGGGGGGCTGCGGGGACCCCCGCCCACCTGGGGGACCCCCCCTCGGTTGGGGGAACCCCCCTCAGTTGGGGGATTTGGGGGGGTTTTGGGGGGAAACCCCAGAACGGTCACTTGGGGCTCAATGGCTTCTTGTGGTGCAGGTGAGGGCACACCTGGGGGGGTTTTGGGGGTCTCTCCTCACTTGGATGAACTTTGGGGACCCCCACCCATCTGAGGGACCCCTCCTCAATTGGGGGAACCCCCTCACCTGGAGGATTTGTGGGATTTTGGGGGGAACCCCAGAACGGTCACTTGGGGCTCAGTGGCTTCTTGTGGTGCAGGTGAGGGCACACCTGGGGGAGTTTTGGGGGTCTCTCCTCACCTTGATGAACTTGGGGGACCCCCACCCACCTGAGGGACCCCTCCTCAATTGGGGGAGCCCCCCTCAGTTGGGGGATTTGGGGGGGAATTTCCGGAATGGTCACTTAGGACCCGATGGCTTCTTGTGGTGCAGGTCGGGGCACACCTGGGGGGTTTTGGGGGTCTTTCCTCACTTGGAAGGGCTTGGGAGACCCCCACCCACCTGGGGGATCCCCTCACAGCTGGAGGACCCCCCTTAATTGGGGGTTTTTGGGGGGGTTTTGGGGGGAAACCCCAGAACGGTCACTTGGGGCTCAGTGGCTTCTTGTGGTGCAGGTGAGGGCACACCTGGGGGGCTTTGGGGGGTTTTGGGGGTCTCTCCTCACTTGGATGAACTTTGGGACCCTCAGGCATCTGAGGGACCCCTCCTCAATTGGGGGAGCCCCCCTCAGTTGGGGGATTTGGGGGGGTTTGGGGGGGAACCCCAGAACGGTCACTTGGGGCTCAATGGCTTCTTGTGGTGCAGGTTGGGGCACACCTGGGGGGGTTTTGGGGGTCTCTCCTCACCTGGATGAACTTGGGGGACCCCCACCCACCTGAGGGACCCCTTCTCAATTGGGGGAGCCCCCCTCAGTTGGGGGATTTGGGGGGGAATTTCCGGAATGGTCACTTAGGACCTGATGGCTTTTTGTGGTGCAGGTCGGGGCACACCTGGGGGGGTTTGGGGGGTTTTGGGGGTCTCTCCTCACTTGGATGAACTTTGGGACCCTCAACCACCTGAGGGACCCCTCCTCAATTGGAGGAACCCCCTCACCTGGGGGATTTGTGGGATTTTGGGGGGAATCCCTGGAATGATCACTTGGGACCCGATGGCTTCTTGTGGTGCTGCTGAGACTCACCTGGGAGGGTTTGGGGGGGTTTTGGGGGTCTCTCCTCACCTGGATGAACTTGGGGGACTCCCCCCCACCTGAGGGACACCCCCTCAATTGGAGGAACCCCCTCACCTGGGGGATTTGGGGGATTTTGGGGGGGAACCCCAGAATGGTCACTCAGGACCCGATGGTTTCTCACGGTGCAGCTGAGACTCACCTGGGAGGGTTTGGGGGGGTTTTGGGGGGTCTCTCCTCACCTGGATGAACTTGGGGGACCCCCACCCACCTGAGGGATCCCCCCTCGATTGGGGAACCCCCCTCAGTTGGGGAATTTGTGGGATTTTGGGGGGAATCCCTGGAATGATCACTTAGGACCCGATGGTTTCTCACGGTGCAGCTGAGACTCACCTGGGGGGCTTTGGGGGGGTTTTGGGGGTCTCTCCTCACTTCGAGTGGCTTTGGGGACCCCCACCCAGCTGGGGGACCCCTCCTCAATTGGAGGAACCCCCTCACCTGGGGAATTTGGGGGATATTTTGGGGGGAATCCCTGGAATGATCACTTAGGACCCGATGGTTTCTCACGGTGCAGCTGAGACTCGCCTGGGAGGGTTTGGGGGGGGTTCTGGGGGTCTTTCCTCACCTGCAGGATTTTGGGGTGACCCCAACCCCCCCAGGACCCCTCCCCTCACCCCCTCACCTGCTTTTTTTGGGGTTCCCCCCCCAGACCAACGACCTGACCTCGGTGCACCTGGGGGTGAAGTTCAGCTGCCGCTTCACGCTGCGCGAGATCCAGGAGCGCTGGTACTCGCTGCTCTACGACCCCGTCATCTGCAAGTGAGGGCAATCTGGGGGGCTTCGGGGGGTCCTCTGGGGGTCCCACAGGTGTGGGGGGGGTCATGGGGCTCAGGGGACACAGGTGACCCCAGGGGGACACAGGTGAAATGTGTGTGACATTTGTGTGACACCCAGGAGCGCTGGTACTCGCTGCTCTACGACCCCGTCATCTGCAAGTGAGGGCACTTCGGGGGGTCCCGGGGGGCTTCGGGGGGTCCCACAGGTGTGGGGGGTCTGGCAGAGTCAGGGGACACAGGTGACCCCAGGGGGACACAGGTGACACCCATGGGACACGTGTGTGACACCCAGGAGCGCTGGTACTCGCTGCTCTACGACCCCGTCACCTGCAAAGTGAGGGCAATCTGGGGGGTCCTGGGGGGCTTTGGGGGTCCTCTGGGGGGCTTTGGGGGGTCCTCAGGGAGTCCCACAGGTGTGGGGGGGTTGTGGGAGTCAGGGGACACAGGTGACACCCATGGGACACCCCTGGGACACCCATGGGACACCCAGGAGCGCTGGTACTCGCTGCTCTACGACCCCGTCATCTGCAAGTGAGGGCACTTTGGGGGGTCCCGGGGGGCTTCGGGGGGTCCTCTGGGCGTCCCACAGGTGTGGGGGGGTCATGGGGCTCAGGGGACACAGGTGACAGCAGGGGGACACAGGTGAAATGTGTGTGACATTTGTGTGACACCCAGGAGCGCTGGTACTCGCTGCTCTACAACCCTGTCCACCTACAAGTGAGGGCAATCTGGGGGGTCCTGGGGGGGTCTTTGGGGGGTCCTGGGGGGTCTTTGGGGGTTTTTGGGGGGCTTCAGGGGGTCCCACAGGTGCGTCAGAGCCAGGGGACTCAGGTGACACCTGTGTGACACCCATGGGACACTTGTGGGACACCCAGGAGCGCTGGGAGCTTCTGCTTTAGGAGCCCAGGGGGGCTCAGGTGTCCCCAGGGGGGCTCAGGTGTCCCCAAGGGGGTCTCAGGTGTCCCCAGGGGGTCTCAGGTGTCCCCAGGGGGGGTTTGGGGTGTCCCCAGGGGGGTTTTGGGGTGTCCCCAGGGGGGTCTCAGGTGTCCCCAGGGGGTTTGGGGGTGTCCCTAAGGGGTGTCACAGGGGGTGTCCCAGGAGTGTCACACATGTAACACGTGTCACATGTGTCCCCAGGCACTCGTGCCAGGCCCGTGGGGCTGTGTCTGAGGGGTGTCACAGGAGTGTCACGGGAGTGTCACAGGGGTGTTCCAGGGGTGTCACACGTGTCCCACGTGTCCCCCGTGTCCCCAGGCACTCGTGCCAGGCCATGCGCCAGCTGCACCCCGAGGGTTGGGTGTCACACGTGTCCCACATGTCACACATGTCACACATGTCCCACGTGTCACACATGTCACACGTGTCACACGTGTCACACATGTCCTACGTGTCCCCCGTGTCCCCAGGCACTCGTGCCAGGCCATGCGCCAGCTGCACCCCGAGGGTTGGGTGTCACACATGTCACACGTGTCCCACATGTCACACATGTCCCCCCGTGTCCCCAGGCACTCGTGCCAGGCCATGCGCCAGCTGCACCCCGAGGGCCGTGGCCGCCATCCAGAGCAAGGTCCTGTTCAGCAAGGCCGAGGAGCAGCTGCTGACCCGCGTGCCCTCGGTCAGTGCCACCTGCTGTCCCCAGTGTCCCCAGTGTCCCCAAATGTCACCTATTGTCACCTCATGTCACCCCCCTGCTGCTGACCCGCGTGCCCTCGGTCAGTGCCACCTGCTGTCCCTAGTGTCCCCAATGTCCCCAAGTGTCCCCAAATGTCCCCAAATGTCCCCAAGTGTCACCTCGTGTCACCTAACATCATCCCCTGCTGCTGACCCACGTGCCCTCGGTCAGTGCCACCTGCTGTCCCCAGTGTCCCAAGTGTCCCCAAATGTCACCTATTGTCACCTCATGTCACCTCCCTGCTGCTGACCTGCGTGCCCTCGGTGAGGGGCTGTCCCCAAGTGTCCCCAAATGTCACCTAATGTCCCCTCACATGTCCCCAATGTTCCCAGAGCCCCGTGCCCTCGCTGGACACCTTCCAGGAGCTGCTGCAGGCCGTGTTTTACCCTGCCAGGACCTGTCCCCTGCCCTGTCCCCGTGTCCCCTGCCCTGTCCCCGTGTCCCCTGGTGTCCCCTGACGTGTCCCCAATGTCCCCTGCCCTGTCCCCGTGTCCCCAGAGCCCCGTGCCCTCACTGGACACCTTCCAGGAGCTGCTGCAGGCCGTGTTTTACCCTGCCAGGACCTGTCCCCGTGTCCCCTGCCCTGTCCCCGTGTCCCCTGGTGTCCTTTGACGTGTCCCCGTGTCCCCAGAGCCCCGTGCCCTCGCTGGACACCTTCCAGGAGCTGCTGCAGCGCCACCCCCGCCGTGTTTTACCCTGCCAGGACCCCCAAGGCCCTGCAGCTGCACTGGCAGCTGCTGCGCCAGTACCACCTGCTGCAGGACCAGACAGGTGGGGAGGGGTCCTGGGGGGCTTTGGGGGGTCCTGAAGGGGTTTGGGGGGGTCCCAGAGGGGATTTAGGGGGTCCCAAGGGAGATTTGGGGGGTCCCAGGGGGGATTTGGGAGGTCCTGGAAGGTTCAGGGACCCTCGAAGTTCAGCGGCTCCTGCGCCAGTACCACCTGCTGCAGGACCAGACAGGTGGGGAGGGGTCCTGGGGGGTCCCAGAGGGGATTTAGGGGGTCCCAAGGGAGATTTGGGGGGTCCCAGAGGGGATTTAAGGGGTCCCAGGGGGGATTTGGGAGGTCCTGGAAGGTCAGAGACCCCCAAAGTGCAGCAGCTCCTGCCCCTGTGGCACCTGCTGCAGGACCAGACAGGTGGGGAGGGGGCTTTGGGGGGAAACTGGGGGGTCCTGAAGGGGTTTGGGGGGTCCCAGGGGGGATTTAGGGGGTCCCAAGGGAGATTTGGGGTCTCCCAGGGGGGATTTGGGAGGTCCTGGAAGGTTCAGAGACCCCCAAAGTGCAGCAGCTCCTGAACCTGTAGCACCTGCTGCAGGTGGGGAGGGGTCCTGGGGGGATTTGGGGGGTCCCAGGGGGGATTTTGGGGGTCCTGGAAGGGGTTTTGGGGTCTCCCAGAGGGGATTTAGGGGGTCCCCGGGGGAATTTTGGGGGGCTCTGGAGAAGTTTTGGGGGGGGTTTCGGGGGTCCCAGAGGGATTTGGGGGCTCCCTTGGGGATTTTTGGGGGGGGTTTAGGGGGTCCCAGGGGGGATTTTGGGGTTTTTTTTGGGTTTTTTTTTGGGGTCTGACCCCCTGGCCTCACAGTGCAGCCCCTCCCCAAGGGGGATTTGGGGATTTTGGGGGGATTTGGGGATTTTGGGGGTTTTTTTGGTGTTTTTTGGGGTTTTTTTTTTGGGGTCTGATCCCCTGGCCCCACAGTGCAGCCCCTCCCCAAGGGGGATTTGGGGATTTTGGGGGATTTGGGGATTTTGGGGTTTTTTTTGGGGTTTTTTTGGGGTTTTTTTGGGGTCTGACCCCCTGGCCCCACAGTGCAGCCCCTCCCCAAGGGGGATTTGGGGATTTTGGGGTTTTTTTGGGGTTTTTTTTTGGGGTCTGACCCCCTGGCCCCACAGTGCAGCCCCTCCCCAAGGGGGATTTGGGGTTTTTTGGGGTTTTTTTTGGGGTTTTTTTTGGGGTCTGACCCCCTGGCCCCACAGTGCAGCCCCTCCCCAAGGGGGATTTGGGGTTTTTTGGGGTTTTTTTTGGGGTTTTTTTGGGGTCTGACCCCCTGGCCCCACAGTGCAGCCCCTCCCCAAGGGGGATCAGGTGCTGAATTTCTCCGACGCCGAGGAGCTGCTGGACGACGCCAAACTCAGGTGGGGCTGGGGGATTTGGGGGGATTTTGGGGGTTTTGGGGGTCTTGGGGGGTTTAGAGGGGTTTTGGGGGTCCTGGGGGGAATTTGGGGGGGAATTTAGGGGGTCTCAGGGGGATTTTGGGGGGGTTTGGGGGGTCCTGGGGGTCTTAGAGGGGTTTTGGGGGTCCTGGGGGGGAATTTGGGGGGTCTGAGGGGGATTTGGGGGGGATTTTGGGGAGGTTTAGGGGGTCTGAGTGGGATTTTGGGGGCTCCTGGGGGGGTTTCAAGGGGTCAGGGGGGGAATCTGGGGGTCCTAGGGGAATTTTGGGGGGGGATGTGGGGGTCTGAAGGGGATTTTGGGGGATCTGGGGGGGAATTTGAGGGGCTTAGAGGGGTTTAGGGGGAATTTGGGGGGGGCTTGTAGCGATTTTTGGGAAGGTCTGAGGGGAATTTGGGGTTTTTGGGGGGATTTTGGGGTTTTGGGGGGATTTGGGTTTTTTTGGGGGGGATTTTGGGGTTTTTTGGGGTCTCCGTGGCCCCTCTCACCCCCTGATCCCCCCAGGGACGTGCGGGACGAGGTCCTGGAGCACGGTGAGACCCCGGGACCCCCCGGAACCTTCCGGAACCCGCCGGGACCCCCAGCCCCGTGTCCGTGTGTCCGTCTGTCTGTCTGTCAGAGCTGACCGTGGCTGATCTCTCTGTCTGTCTGTCTGTCTGTCTGTCCGTCTGTCAGAGCTGACCGTGGCTGACCCTGTCTGTCTGTCTGTCTGTCCGTCTGTCAGAGCTGACGGTGGCTGATCTCTGTCTGTCTGTCTGTCTGTCTGTCTGTCAGAGCTGACCGTGGCTGACCCTGTCTGTCTGTCTGTCTGTCCGTCTGTCAGAGCTGACGGTGGCTGATCTCTGTCTGTCTGTCTGTCTGTCCGTCTGTCAGAGCTGACCGTGGCTGACCCTGTCTGTCTGTCTGTCTGTCCGTCTGTCAGAGCTGACGGTGGCTGATCTCTGCCTGTCTGTCTGTCCGTCTGTCTGTCAGAGCTGACGGTGGCTGATCTCTGTCTGTCTGTCTGTCCGTCTGTCAGAGCTGACCGTGGCTGATCTCTCTCTCTGCCTGTCTGTCTGTCTGTCCGTCTGTCAGAGCTGACCATGGCTGATCTCTGTCTGTCTGTCTGTCCGTCTGTCAGAGCTGACCATGGCTGATCTCTGTCTGTCTGTCTGTCCGTCTGTCAGAGCTGACCGTGGCTGATCTCTCTCTCTGTCTGTCTGTCTGTCTGTCTGTCAGAGCTGACCATGGCTGATCTCTGTCTGTCTGTCTGTCCGTCTGTCAGAGCTGACCGTGGCTGATCTCTCTGTCTGTCTGTCTGTCCGTCTGTCAGAGCTGACGGTGGCTGACCGGCGGCAGAAGCGCGAGATCCGGCAGCTGGAGCAGGAGCTGCACCGCTGGCAGGTGCTGGTGGACTCCATCACAGGTGGGCCCCGCCCGTCCGTCTGTCCGTCCGTCCGTCTGTCCGTCCCTGGGTCTGTCTGTCCCTCCCCGTGCCCGGCTCCCTGTCCGTCCGTCTGTCCCCGTGTGTCCCCTCTCTGTCCCCACTGTCCCCGGACAGCCCCGAGTGTCCCCTGTCTGTCTGTCCCTCTGTCCCCTGACTGTCCATCTGTCCGTCTGTCCCAGGGATGAGCTCCCCGGATTTCGACAGTCAGACTCTGGCCGTGCTGCGGGGTCGGATGGTTCGGTACCTGATGCGCTCCCGCGAGGTGCGACCCCAAAAACACCCTAAAACCACCCAAAAACATCCCAAAAACATCCCAAAAATACCCTAAAACCACCCAAAAACATTCCCCAAAAACATTCCCCAAAACCATCCCAAAAACACCCTAAAACCACCCAAAAACATTCCCCAAAACCATCCCAAAAAACACCCTAAAAACATCCAAAAACATTCCCCAAAAACATCCCAAAAATATCCCCCAAAACACCCCAAAAACGTTCCCAAAAAGACCCTAAAAACCACCCCAAAACCACCCCAAAAACATCCCAAAACCACCCCAGAAATATCCCTAAAAACACCCCAAAACCATCCCCCAAAACCACCCCAAAAACATTCCCAAAACACCCTAAAAACACCCCCAAACCATCCCCCAAAACCACCCTAAAGACAGCCCCCAAAACATCCCAAAAACACCTGAAACACCCCAAAAAAACCCCCAAAAAACCCAAAACCCAAAAAAACCCCCAAAACCTTCCCAAACCCCCTGTGAAGCCCCCCCAAAACCCCTGAGGGACCCCAAAAACCCCAAATCCCTCCAAAAAAACCTAAAATCCCCAAATTCTCCCCCCAAAAAAAACCCAAATCCCCAGAAGATCACCCCGAGACCTCTCCAAAATCCTCAACAATTCCCCCCAAAAACCCCCCAAAAACCCCAAAAAACCCCAAACCCCCCCAGATCACCCCAAGACCCTTCCAAAATCCTCAGCAACATCCCCCAAAAACCTCAAAAAAAAACCACCCAAAACCCAAAAAAAAACCCCAAAAACCCCCTCAGAGAACCCCCCCAAACCCCCTGGGGGACCCCAAAAAACCCAAACCCCCCCAAAAAACCCCAAAAAACCCAAATCCCCAGAAGATCACCCTGAGACCTCTCCAAAATCCTCAACAATTCCCACAAAAAACCCCCCAAAAACCCCAAAAACCTCCCCAAACCCCCTGTGGGGACCCCCCAAATCCTCTGAAGGACCCCAAAAACCCCAAACCCCCCCAAAAACCCCAAAAAAACCCCAAAAACCCCCCCAGATCACCCTGGGCAGAGCCACCAAGGACAACCAGATCGACGTGGACCTGGCTCTGGAGGGCCCGGCCTGGAAGATCTCCCGCAAGCAGGGTGGGCTTGGGGGGGATTTGGGGGGGATTTGGGGTTTTTGGGGTCCCCCGGGGGTTTTGGGGGCGTTCAAAGGGAGTTTGGGGAATTTTTTGGGGGTTTTTATGGGTTTTTGGGGTTTTTTTTGGGGGGTTTCTGATGTTTTCGGAGGGATCTTGGGGGGATTTGGTGGGTTTGGGGGGATTTGGGGTTTTTTTTTGGGGGGATTTGGGGTTTTTTTGGGGTCCCCCGGGGTTTTGGGGGTCTTCACAGGGGGTTTGGGGAGGTTTTTGGGGTTTTTTTTGGGGTTTTTATGGGTTTTTTCTGGGGTTTTTGGGGGGGGTTGCTGAGGTTTTTGGAGGGATCTCAGGGTGATTTGGGGGGATTTGGGGGGATTTGGGGTTTTTGGGGTCCCCCAGGGGTTTTGGGGGTCTTCACAGGGGGTTTGGGGAATTTTTTTGGGGTTTTTAGGGGGTTTTTATGGGTTTTTGGGGGGTTTTTGGGGGGGTTTCTGATGTTTTTGGAGGGATCTTGGGGGGATTTGGTGGGTTTGGGGGGGCTTTTGGGGGGGGATTTGGGGTTTTTTTTGGGGTCCCCATGGGGTTTTGGGGGTCTTCACAGGGGGTTTGGGGAGGTTTTTGGGGTTTTTTTGGGGTTTTTATGGGTTTTTTCTGGGGTTTTTGGGGGGAGTTGGGGAGGTTTTTGGAGAGATCTCAGGGTGATTTGGGGGGATTTGGGTTTTTTTTGGGGTGGATTTGGGGGTTTTTTGGGGGGATTTGGGGTTTTTCGGGTCCCCCAGGGGTTTTGGGGGGTCCTCACAGGAAGTTAGAGGAGTTTTTTTGGGGTTTTGGGGTGTTTTTATGGTTTTTTTTCTGGGGTTTTTGGGGGGCAGTTGCGGAGGTTTTTGGAGGGAACTTGGGGGGATTTGGGATTTTTTGGGGGGGCTTTTGGGATTTTTTTTGGGGGGGATTTGGGGTTTTTTGGGGTCCCCCAGGGTTTTGGGGGTCTTCACAGGGAGTTTGGGGGATTTTTTGAGTTTTGGGGTTTTTTTGGGGGGTGTTGCTGAGGTTTTTTGATGAGTCTCGGGGTGATCTGGGGGGATTTGGGATTTTTTTTGTTTTTGGGGGGTCTTTTGGGGTTTTTTTTGGGGGGCTTTTGGGTTTTTTGGGGGGGATTTGGGGTTTTTTGGGGTCCCTCAGGGGTTTTGGGGGTCTTCACAGGGAATCTAGGGATTTTTTTGGGGGGGATTTTGGTTTTTTTTCTGTTTTTTTTTTCTGTTTTTTTTTTGGGGGGGAGCTGCAGAGTTTTTTCTACCAAATCCTCCCCCCCCACCCCTTGAACCCCTCCAAACCCCCGGGGCTGATCCGGAACCCTTTGGAATTTTTGGGAATGCCCCGAAATCCCCGAACTTTCCCCTTCCCAGGGGTGATCAAGCTGAAGAACAACGGGGAATTCTTCATCGCCAACGAGGGCCGGCGGCCGATCTTCATCGACGGCCGCCCGGTGCTGGGGGGCAGCAAATGGAAACTCTGCAACAACTCCGTGGTGGAGGTGGGCGGGGGGCTGGGGAGGGGCCCGGGGGGCTCCCAGGGGTCCTGGGGGGGTTTGGGGGGTCCTGGAGGGGTTGGAGTGGATTTTAGGGGGCCTGGGAGGGGGCCTGGGGGGCTCCGAGGGGTCCTGGGGGGATTTTGGGGGGAGATTTCGGGGGTGTTTGGGGGGTTGTGGAGGGGCTATGAGGGGTCCTGGGGGGGATTTGGGGGGTTCTGGGGGGGTTTGGGGGGTCATGAGGGGTTTTGGGGGTGATTTTGGGGGGTCCTGGAGGGGCTCCGAGGGGTCCTAGGGGGGTTTTGGGGGGAGATTTCGGGGGTTTTGGGGGGTCGTGAGGGGTTTTGGGGGGTCCTGGAGGGGTCCTGGAGGGAATTTGGGGGGTCCTGGGGGGGATTTGGGGAGATTTGAGTGGTTTGGTGGGTCCTTGAGGAGTCGTGGGGGGGTTTGGGGGTCATGAGAGGTTTTGGGGGTGATTTTGGGGGGTCCTGGAGGGGCTCCGAGGGCTCTTGGAGGGGATTTGGGGGGTCCTGGGGGGGATTCAGGGGATCCTGGGGGGGTTTGGGGGGTCCTGGAGGGGTTGGAGTGGATTTTAGGGGGCCTGGGGAGGGGGCCTGGGGGGCTCCGAGGGGTCCTGGGGGGATTTTGGGGGGAGATTTCGGGGGTGTTTGGGGGGTTGTGGAGGGGCTATGAGGGGTCCTGGGGGGGATTTGGGGGTTCTGGGGGGGTTTGGGGGGTCATGAGGGGTTTTGGGGGTGATTTTGGGGGGTCCTGGAGGGGCTCCGAGGGGTCCTAGGGGGGTTTTGGGGGGAGATTTCGGGGGTTTTTGGGGGGTCGTGAGGGGTTTTGGGGGGTCCTGGAGGGGTCCTGGAGGGAATTTGGGGGGGTCCTGGGGGGGATTTGGGGGAGATTTGAGTGGTTTGGTGGGTCCTTGAGGAGTCCTGGGGGGGTTTGGGGGTCATGAGAGTTTTGGGGGTGATTTTGGGGGGTCCTGGAGGGGCTCCGAGGGCTCTTGGAGGGGATTTGGGGGTCCTGGGGGGGATTCAGGGGATCCTGGGGGGGTTTGGGGGGGTCCTGGAGGGGTTGGAGTGGATTTTAGGGGGCCTGGGGAGGGGTCCTGGGGGGCTCCGAGGGGTCCTGGGGGGGTTTGGGGGGAGATTTCAGGGGTTTTGCGGGGTCGTGAGGGGTCATGGAGGGGCTATGAGGGGTCCTGGGGGGGGCTCCTAGAGGGGATTTGGGGGTCCTGGGGGGGTTTGGGGGGATTTTAGAGGGTCCTGGGGGGATTTTGGGGGGAGATTTCGGGGGTTTTGGGGGGTCATGGAGGGGCTATGAGGGGTCCTGGGCGGGATTTGGGGGAGATTTGAGTGGTTTGGGGGGTCCTTGAGGAGTCCTGGGGGGGATTTGGGGGGTCCTGGGGGGGTTTTTGGGGGTCATGAGGGGTTTTGGGGGTGATTTTGGGGGGTCCTGGAGGGGCTCCGAGGGGTCCTGGGGGGATTCAGGGGATCCTGG